>NW_027397077.1:10559896-10731158 GCF_003265705.2 Callorhinus ursinus
TCCCTCCTTCCCTCCTTCCTTCCCTCCCTCCTTCCTTCCCTCCCTCCTTCCTTTCCTCCCTCCTTCCCTCCCTCCTTCCTTCCCTCCTTCCTTCCTTCCCTCCTTCTCTCCCCTCTCTCTCCCTCTCTCCTTCCCTTCCTCCCCTCCCCTCCTCTCCTCTTCCTCCCTTCCTTTTTTTCTGCAAACTAGGTTGCAAAATCCCATACATAATGTGTAAGAAAATTTACAGCAGAAACCTCAAGCCAGAAGAAACTTAAAAAATAGCACCAGTCTGTATTCCCCAGTTTTGATAAGGTCAGGGAACCATTCTTGGTTAATGGATGAGGTCAAAACCACAAGGAACAACATGGTCTTCTTGTGTTTTACCCCAAATGGGGTTGGGATTCCTCTAACATACTTCAGATTGTATCTACCTGCACCTCATCCCAGAGAGGCCCACAAGGCTGTTCTCTTACCCTACACTGAGAATGAGCATCTCGCTTGCCTCCTGGGGGAATAAGTTTCCTGCTGAGAGAAGAAGGAGAGCTGCTGGACTTTTGTAGGTGACATTTCATCTCCTGTCTCCTCAAGCTCTGCATGTACCATCAGGCTCTTGCTGGAAGTTGGGTTAGCTTAGTGAACTGTATCCTGGCTTTCCTGCTTATTCTGGGGCTGTTGGCCCTTAGAAGGAGTTCTTCTTTGTGGGTAGAACCACTGTACCAGACGCTTCCCAACTTAATGGTTATTTGTCCCATTCCTAAATGTTTGGTTAAAAACTCTCTATTTTTAAAGCTCTGTAGACTTAGTTTTGGGTTTTCTGTGTAACTCACTTCACCCATATTTGCTTTGTTTTTGTTTTGTTTTCCTTGATTATACATATTCATTGTTTTTTTAAACTTTAAGTCCCATAACAATTGTTTATTATAAAGGTGAACCCTGATTCATATTGATTGCAGAAGAAAAAAGAGTGTGCAGAAAATGATAAAGGAGAAAGTAAAGATCACAGCATCAAGAGGTATTAAAAGGCACTTGACAATTTTAAGTGCCGTTTCTTTTTAAACATCTTAATTTCATTTTTCCAGATGTCTTTTCTATTTGTGCATATGTGTATGTGTGTATATATATATATATATATATGTAAGCTTCTATTATTTTTTCTTTTAACCAGCTTTTTTACAGAATTAATTTTACATGTTGTAGACATCATTCTACATCAATGAATATATATATTCTGTTATTTTTCATGACTATAAATATCCTGCTTTCTGGATGTTCCAATCAAGAAATTCTCTTTTGGTGAACACTGATATTATTTACAGTGTTTCACTATGATCAGCAATGATATGAAAAACTCTTGCAGAGAAATTTGGCCTTTTATTTGTTGCATTTATTAGGATGTATTCCTAGGAATAAAAGGAAGGCTTTTGGTATCCCTCGCCAGCTCATCTTCTGAGCAGCACCCACCTGTGAGGCTGGAGAGTCTCTTTCTCCACTGTCCTCTCTGACATTTGGCTGTTACTTTTGATCTTTGTCAGTCTTACAGGCACATTTTACTTTGTTTTCTTTAATTGCTTACTGTTTAGCATGGTGGATGTTTTCTGGCTCCCCACCTGCCCTGCATCAAGGTTTGTGGCAAATTACACCATGTCTCAGAGCATGGGCATATTGTCACAGCACAGAGGTCTAGGTGCTGGTCCCCCAGCACATCTCAAAGAGAGGTGTGGGCTCAGGAACTCACTTGGACACACTTGGAGGGCCCTCCCTACCCCTTCCGTCTTCCTTCCTGGACGGTCTCATAAGAACAGCCTGGTTGTTGGGGGAGAGATGTGGGACACTGACAGGTACCAAGCTGCCTGGATTTGGGGTGCCGGTTTGGAAGAGTTTTCTGGGAATACCAATGGCTCAGTACCTGAGGAGTACGGTGTCTAGTAGTCCCAAGAGAAGTTGAGTGTGGTATATCCATTCTCACTGAGAAAGGACTGCATTTCAAGCCGGTTCATTGTTGGACACCTAGACTAAGGACCAGGGTCACTTTGGGTCTCTTTTCCTTAAGGTGCCATCTTTCTCTATGTTCATTGGTCATTTCTTCTTCCTTTTTCTTATAAACTGCCTGTTAATGCCCTTTCCCACTGTCCGTATTATAGTGTTTCTTTTTGTGTGTGTGTCCCAGCTTGTCCCCACTCTAGCCCCAGTACCTATCACAGTGTCTGAGTCTACAGTTAAGTGCTCATTAAGCATTTGTTGATTGACCCACAGATCTTCATCTTAGAGTCAGGATAATTTAAAGTCAGAGTGATAATAGGTTACACTTCTTCCTTTTGACCAGAAAACTCCTGAATGAAGGGGAGAGAAAAGTGTTAGAGCTTAACTGCAGAGAAGCCACAGGGCTCATGGGCCTTCCAGAACCCTTCACCATCTATTCCAAGTAAATGAGTCCTTTGCATGCCATCCCAAGTGAGACTGCCACCTCAGCCTCAGCCCAGTCCCTCCCTACGTGGCCCTCCTCCCGGAACTAGGTGAATGGGGCACTTGAAATGGGCAGAAATTGGTCCAGCTGCTCAGAGTGGAAAAAAAAGCTAATAATTTCTACAGAGGGGATCAAAGAACTGCCTCCCTCCCTCCCTCCTATTCCTTCCTTCTTTCCTTCTTTCCTTCCTTCCTTCCTTCCTTCCTTCCTTCCTTCCTTCCTTCCTTCTTTCCTATTTGGTCAGAACTGATGAAGGAAAACTTGATTCAGGGACAGGGGAGGGAGGAGGAAGTCTGTGTTCTGAGACTATGACTTAGCAGAATAACCATGAATTTCCCTGGTGTTCTTGGAGCCTGGCTGAGAGATTTTTTGGTCATAATGTACAGGCTAGATGCTAGAGCTAGGGTGTGCACCTCCAGGTTTGGCAGATGTTTTTCTTCATGTGGCAAGTGGTAAACACAGGCAGCTCACTCCGCCCCCCTCCCAGAAATGGAACATACTGATGTGTGAGCAGGTTCAAGGGGTTCTTCATAAATTTAAGCATGATGTCATGAAGGAGAATTTTGGAGTGATGCTGAGACTAGTTATCAAGCTCCCCACTTCTGGGCTTGATATTGTCCCAGTTGTAGCATGGCTGGGTCGGGGCACCTGTCTAGAGCCCCATCCCACCCTGCCACCGTGGTCTATAACAGTATCCTGCTTCCTTCCTTTATTAACTTTTGAAAGTTGTACTTAACTTTTGTTTAGTTCAGTGTTGACTTGAGAATGGCTGTCTCCCCACTAGAACTCTGGTGTCATGAGGGCAGGGACATGACGGTCATGCTTCCCCTTACATCCCTGGGACCCAGGTTGAGCACTTGGCGAGCATCCGTGAATGAATGAACACGCCACTCTGGTAATGACCCTGTCGTGGGGGTAAGCTCCCCATGCCTGGGAAGACCATCTGGTCACCAGGACATGGTGCTGGGTAAGGTTTCCTGGGTGTTTCCTGTGTATTTGTGCCTGCCCTGGCCCCTGTTCCCCACCAAATGATCCATTTCTCCTCTGTCTCAGAAGTTTGGATTTGCTTTCTGTTGTGCAACAATAGAGAAAAAGAAAAAGAAAAATTTATTCCCCATCCAAAGTGAAACATCATTTAAAATCATATTTCCCATTTTCATTGCCTATTTTTATTCCCCATCTATAAAATCCAGTTTTGAAAGATTTCCTGTCGCTTTGGCCAAGACCAAGTGGACCAAACAGCTCGGAGAAGAGAGACTCGTGGCCATGGAGACCCGTGTGAAATTATAGTGCTGATCCCTGCCTTTAGCCCAAGTAGCAATCACGCCCCATCAGGGCACCCACACGGAAGCTTTGAGCTCACCTCCCCGCCTTCACTGACTGCCTCGCCCGCTAGAACTAAAGGAGTGAGGTGTCGTCCGCAAGTGGGAGATATGCAGGACACTGTCTGAGCCAGAGTGGATGGGTGGGGGCCGCTTAACATAGCAGTATTACACCAACGTGCTGTTTCCTGTGCTGATTTCTCTAAGACTGGTGTCGTTTCTATACCAGACCAGGTAGAAAATAATGCCACTTAAATTATACTCAGGCGAGGCAAAAGAAATCTGGAAAGGCTTGTGGGTGGGAGGAAATTATGGTGAATCACTGAAGTGTCACCATCAATAGATCAAAATGACAGAATAAAGCCATAATAATAATAATAATAATAATGATAAAAAGACCACTGGCTATAATTGTATAAATTACTGGCAACAAATTAAGGGTTTTCAGCAATATTTTGAATGCATAGTTAGCATGTTTAACTGGGGATGTGTTGGTGGCCTCAGTTGTCTTTCTGGTCTTTGCTCAGTTTCCCATACAGAGGTAAGGAGCAGCTGGCCCCACAAACACAGCGAGATTATTTACGTTTTGTAAATTAGGTTACGAGGGAAAAATGAAAAGGTAGTTGGGAATTCATTGGCATTTCATTTACACTGCATTCAGCAGAAGGATGACAGCCCTTCTGAGTAATCAGAGTCTTTGTTGAAAATCAGCTGGGATATCGTTGACGGCACATCTTGAACTGCACTCGCTGCTTGAACAGACGACATATAATGCTTTTGTACGATTGGGGGCAAATGGGATTTTTTTTTTTCTTTCTGGTGTGCTTTTTAATTGATTTTTTGTGTCAGTGGGGGAGGAAAATCATATCCTTTCTCACTGTGCACCCGGTGATTCTGGAGCATCTCATCAGGTTGTTTGATGGGCTTCATCAAGAGGAACTTCTTGGGGCCCCTAGAAGTCTGTGGTGGCCGTCAGAAAGCAGATTGTCATCTCGGTCATGTTAGGGACACCCCAACACCAGCCAGCGAGGAGGCATCTCCTTCCCTCCGGCAGGTATGTCTGGAAGAACTTCAGGCCAGGCTATGGTACTGGTCCTCAGCGCTTTTACTGAAACATGAGCTGACAGGTACCAGCTACGGAGGGGAGTGGAAGCAGCCCAAGGCGGGCAGGGCCAGACCCGAGCGGTCAAGGCCTGCAGGCAGCTGTTTGGGCGACTCGATGGTAGCCTCTGGTAGAGGAGTCTTGCAGAGCCAGGCAGCCTGTCTCCAAGAGGACTTCCCCAAAGGCTGGGTGAACCTCCTCCCTTGCTGTGCCGGGCATCTGTCATTGCAGTCTCTGTGGTCATCATCTGGGGACAGTGAGGTCCCCACTCGGGAATCAGAGTGGCTTCTGAGGCACGGTGGAGATGATTTTACTCCAAGGCAGTGTGTTGTGCCTTCTTCACTTGGCAAAAATGAATATGGGGTGGAATTGGTTGGTGTTCTCCTCAAGCTGTGCGTGCATGCACGTGTGTGTGTGTGTGTGTGTGTGTGTGTGCGCGCGTGCACGTATGCACACGTGCATCTCCACACCTGAGTGCAGGTACTGGTGTCAGGGTGGGAGCTGGGGAGTGGGGCTCTATGGATGAACGTTCACCCTTATGGGAAATGCTTCAGTGGAGACAGGTCAGAAAGAAGCCACCCTGTCACAGTTCTAAAGCTGTGGCCCCCAGGCCAGTCCTGGTCAGAGACAGCTTTTACTTGATCCATGCAGGCTTTGAGAAAAAAAAAAATGAAATCACATATAAAAACATGAAGTGATAGAAAAATGTCCAGATTTAAAGCTTAAGAAATTGAGAGGCGTACCCCTGCTAGGCCCCCATCCCCACATGGCAACAATCTGTAGGAACTGCCCATTTTGTTGATTTCCAAGCTGCTCCCCACCCCCAGTCATGTATGTTGCTGCTCTGGCCCCAAAGAGGGTTGAGTTTGCAGCCTCTAGATTAGTCACATCAGGGCCACAGCTTCTTTTAGGGAACTTCGCAGAGTGTTTGAGCGTATGCAGTTTGTAAGTTCAAAGGCAGATACTCAGAGGTTTTATAAATGATGCTACAGAAAGTAAGCTGGATTCGTCCTTCTTATGTTCATCACCATCATCACATTATGGAGTGCTTCTGGTCAGCCAAGACACTATGCTATGCTTTACATGTATTGTCTCATGTAAGTGTTAGATCCCTGTGAAGTTAGATTAAATGATTCTTGGCTAGGGTTGGGGAAGATTGTTCACAGCATGCAGGAGAAGAAAGCATTGGAAGGGGACATGGGATCTCTCTCTCTCTCTCTCTTTGTGTGTGTGTGTGTGTGTGTGTGTGTGTGAACACACATGTGTGTGCATGTCTTTTTAAGTCTGTGAACCACTGGACGGGATTCTTTCTGCGATTTTCTTCACCTTTAACATTTTAGGATTTCAGCCCTTGTTTTAGGCTTTTACAAATAAGAAGTCCTATTTCTTTTGTTGTGTATTTTCTCCCATCTCAAAGAAGACCCCATCTATGTAAGTAACTCCCCATCTGGTCTCATTCACAGAATTAAGAAACAAAAATCAGAGGGTACCCCCCCTCCCTCCGCTGCCCCTCCCCACAGCACACACTTTCCTACTAGAATGATGACGGAGACAGTATCTCTCACAGGGAGAGGGAATGAAAAATGCTCAAAGTGGTTACATTTGAGTATGTGGCACTTATCTCTCTGTGCAGACACCTTATAGAAAAATAATTCATCAAACTTCATTCAAGAAAAAAAGAACATTACATCTTCATCAACAACAACATTAAGAGCTCACCATGGTAGGAACAGGACAATAAAGGAGTTATTTTAGCAGAATTAACAGGAAGAAATTAGCCCCATGTATCCTTCCTTTTTATCATGGTGTGGTACATTTGCATATTTTGAAATTTCACATTTGCATAGTCAATGATTTTAAATTAGAGTCTCACATCGCCTCTCTGATGTTTGTCATGTGTGTAACTCATCTTAATAACTGAGTTGTTAGCATTTAAAAAAGTTATCTCATCTTTGGCCCAACCCTGCACACACCACACTGAGTTACTCTGCAATTTTTTAACAGCTTTACTAAGATACAATTCCCATACAATACTATTCACTCATTTAAAGTGTACAATTCAGTGTTTTTTAGTGTATCCACAGGATTGTAGAACCATCACCCCAGTCACCTGCAGAAGCTTTTCATCAATCCAAAGAGAAAGTCCTATGCCACTGGCAGTCACCTTCCATTTGCCCTTAAACCTCCTTCCTCCACGGAGAATAGGCAAACACTATTCTACCTTCTGTTTCTATAGATTTATGTATTCTGGACATTCCATTTAAATGGAAGCATCCAGTGTGTGGTCTTTTGTGACTGCTTTCACCGAGCATAATGTTTTCAGGGTTTATCCATATTATAACATGTATCAATACTTCATTCTTTGTTATGGGCAAATAACATTCTGTATGGATTACGACATTTTGCGTATCCGTTCGTCAGTTGGTGGTCACTTGTGCTGTTTCTGCTTTTTGCCTGTATTGACTAATGCTGCTGTGAATATCCATGTTTTTGCATGGACATAGATTTTTATTTCTCTTGGGTATATATAGGAATGGAGTTGCTAGTCATATGGTAACTCTATGATTAACCTTTTGAGGAACTGTCAGGCTGCTTTCTGTCATGGCTGTGACGTTTTATGTTCCCATCGGCGATGTTTGAGAGTTCTGAGTTGTCCATATTCTTGCCAACCCTTGTTACCTGTCACGCACATTAGTGAGTGAGAAGTGGTATCTCGTAGCACTTTGAGTTGCATTTCTGTAATGACTAATAATGTTGAACATTTTTTATGTGCTTGTTGGCCACTTGTATATCTTCCTTGGAGAAATGCCTGTTCAGATCCTTTGCCCATTTAAAAACTGTGTTATTTGTCTTTTTATTATTGAGTTGTAAGTGTTCTTTATATGTTCTAGATACTAGTCCCTTATCAGGTATATGATTTGAAAATATTTTCTCCCATTCCATGTGTTTTTTCAAGATGTCCTTTGTAGCCAAAAATTTTTAATTTTGACAACGTCCAACCTATCTATTTTTTCCTTTCTGTTGCCTGTACTTTTGATGTCATATCTCAGATGTCAGTGCTTAATCCAAGGTCACAGAGATTTGTGCCTATGTTGTTTTCTAAGAGTGTTATAGTTTTAGCTCTTACATGTAGGTCTTTGGCCCATGTTGAGTTAGTTTTTGTATATGGTGTGAGGTGGGGGTCCAATTTCATTCTTTGTATGTGGAAATCACTTGTCTCAGCGCCATCTATTGAAAAGTACCCTTGCTACTCAGAGTGAGTTCCTTTCAGCTCTGACATGTAATTAACCAAATGTTATCATCAGAAGAGCTGGTCACTCTAGCTGTGATCACGACGACACTGTTGTGCTGATTCTGACAAGCATATATCAAGCATTCTTCATATGTTATCTGATTTAATGCTTACAAGCCTCTTCTGAGTTGGGTAGAGTTATTACCAGTTATTAACCCAGGCTGCAGGTGAAGCAGTTGAGGCCCAGTTTCTCATGGTAGGTAGCTGAGATTCCAGCCCAGGAGTCTCCCCCTCAACCCACATGCTGTACTGTCTCTCCTCGGGTTTTTTTCAAGGTCCTATAAACAGTGGCTGTCAGGGGTCAGGGATCCAGCTAAGCACTTAAGGTGAAACATTTGAGCACTTTTCAGAGTATACAGTTCATCAGAATAGCCCAGGAGTATTGTTAGGATGAAGATTCCATTTTAGTGGGTTGAGAGTCTGCATTTCCAATGAATGCAGAGAAGTAGACACTGCTGCTCCGGGGATCACATTCCAAGCAGAAAGAGATTACTTCACTGGTTTTCAAAACTTGGAGGTGAGGAGGCACATTGGGATCACCTAGAGACTTAAATAATACAGATGCCCAGCCTCTCCCCCAGGGATTCTAGTTGCCTTGGTCTGGGGTGTGGACTGGGTGTGGGGATTTCCAGAAACTCCTCAGGGTGTTCTAATGTGCAACCAAGTCTGAGCAGCACTGAGTTATCTCATCCCACCATGCAGGGAGCCCCACCAGGAGGCATTTCAGGCTGCTTTGAGAGGTGAGGCTGCTGACTTATGGAGGCTAGCTGACTGGCTTATGGTCACACAGCTACAGGGCAGGAGAGTTGGGATTCCAGTCCAGGCCTGATTGCAAGGGCAGCTCCCAACTCTCTCATCGTGCTCTCTAATGGCCTCCCTATTGCAGTCCATTTGTAAAGGAGTGAAGTGGGTGACTTCCTCTGGCCTGAGACAGCCCTCGGAGAGGGTTGTCTGACCCCCGCTCCATGCTGCTGGGCCGCTTCTCCACCCTCCCCACACGGGGACCTCTGTTCCCTCATAGGGTGCCAGTGGGACTTGCATGCATTATTCACTTCCTGCTGTTCTGAAAAGACCCGGATGTGGGGTCCTAGTCCCTATAAATCAAGTTGTTTCTCTCATGGATCTGGTTCCTTCCTCAGGGAATTGGACAGGGTGAGCAATGCTTTGAACTAATGCCTGTTGGGAGTGGGATAAAGTGCTCATTTCTTTGAGAATTCCTGCCATTTTAAGGAGGAGAAAATAAAAGTTGAGAGTAGTGGTGCAGTCTGCTTGGTGGCTCTTCCTGCCCTAAGCTGCTGCATCCCTATAAGGCCGTGAGTGCTCACCACACCGGTCTTGCCTGCTCTCGGCCACGCGGGCTTTGACCATCCTATCCATGGCTGTGGACCTTGAGCTGTGTTTCCTAAAACGGACAGCCTGGGCCTCAGCATTGGCTGCTGTGGGAACCAGATTACAGCCATGAGGAAGAAGCCGGTACCCTCCCCACGTGGCCTTTACTCGTTGTTGGGGGAGCCAGATGCTGAGTCCAAAGTTAGGGGAGTGGGGCAGTCCTAGAGGCTGGCAGCCCCAGCCGCCCAGGTGGGGCCCACCAGGGGAACTGAGCACTGATGAGGAGCAGAGATGGGGCCCAGAGATGGCAAGGATGGCTCCAGGCAGAAGGGGCAGCACACTGAAGCTGGAGAGAGAACAGGGAGTTGGGCAAGTTGACAGAGTTGAAAGGAGGACAGAGTGGGGTAGGGCTGGAGTGGGGAGAGCAAGGCAAGGGGCCCTCTGAGATCTGCAAGGTGAGAGGTCTCAGGGCCTCTCAGGGCCTGGTGTAGTCGGGTAAGATGGTCCATTTATGTGGCCCACCGACCAGGGCAGCGGTTGGGTCCATCGTGCTCCTTGTGTTAACCCCAGCACCTTGTGCACTTGGCTCTGTGGGCAGTAGGTGCTCGCTGCAGAGTCCGGGTGTCATGCTAAGGATGCAGGAAGCTAAGGGAGGGTTTGCATTTCTCTTTTTCATTGTCTTTCTTTCCTGTTGTTCCTAGGGCAATCCTGCCATGTTCCCCACTTTTCTCTGCACATCTGATTGATATCCACCCACCCCGCCCCTCAGAAATGTTTTTTTGTCCTCTCAGTAATCGGAAGCAGCTCCTCCAAATCACAGCGGGAGGCTCGGCTGCCCCTCTCCACTAGCTGAGTGCACTTGGAGGGGTGGAGAGAACAGATCCTTTGTACAGCCCCAGGAGCCAGAGGCCCCCAGAGAACACTCAGGAGCAGGGGCCTGAAAAGTCCCAGCAGCCTCTGTTGTGCTGGGAGAAACCATCGGGTCTTTTCTCAGTAGAGGCAAAGAGCCCCGCTTTTGAAAAATTTCAGCTACATTTAGCAGATGGATCTGTTCTGGATTGTCCTCTTTTGGTGAGTCTGACCTACTACTCAGGCACTAAGTGGCTGTGGGCACCTTCTAGGGGCCAGCCCAGGAGGGGTGCTCGCCCGTTAATTCTCCAAGCTTGTCTCGCAGGGGGGCTCACCTCTTTGAAGGCAGTTTTACGGAGACAGTGTGTAATTACCTTCCTTCATCAGTGGCTTCTGGAAGCATGGCCCCTTTGTCTCCGTGACCCCGGCAACTGAAGAAGGCTGGCCTTGGGAATTATCCTCTCTTGTAGAAGTGGGAGCACGGGGTCTTTGCCCACACCATTTGTTTTGCCTGTAGGGTTGTGAGGCACTAGATATTCATTTGGTCCTCAGGAGACTGGTTCCTCTCTTCTTTGGGAGGTAGCATCTCTGCCTGGGCTTTGGAGCCTTGGGGACCTGGGGCTAGCCATCATTTACTGAGTGTTATACCTTTCCCCTCTAAACCTCAGTTTTCTCATCTGTGAAATGGATATGATAACACACCCGTCCATCAGACTCTGGGCCCAGATCTCTCCCTCCTTGAAATGGAGAAACTGATGCAGCTGATCTCAAAACTGATGTGAAGGTCAAATGAGAAACACCTGTGCAGCATTAGCCTGATGTCTGGGAGGAGGCAAAGCTCCAGATTAAACAGAACAGTTTAAACAAGAAAACTAGATTGATAACCTGAGCTCATCAGTCCCTGTCTTTTAGCTAAGGGTGGGATGGTTGTCCAGTGCGGGCAGCATTAGGCCAGCCTTTAATGGGATGATGCACATAGGGGAGCCCAGGGGCCACACAGACAATTTTAATAGTTGTATGTGTATTTTAATCCATATTAGAGAAAATGTAACCACACTTTAAAGCAAAATTACATAAGCTGTGTGAATTGATTTAAAGCAATGAACTAAGGAACGGTGGATGAGGCCAGTTGCAGCATGTTTTGGGGGGCAGTCGGAGACCCCCTGGGGCCCCACCATTAGAGAAGGGGACAGGTCAGATGTGCTGGATGTGGCCGTGAGAAGTGATGAACTGGATGTACACAAGACAGCCGAGGTTGATCTTGAGTGAAACAATGTATAAGAAATAGAATCAGCGGCGCCTGGGTGGCTCAGTCGTTAGGTGTCTGCCTTCGGCTCAGGTCATGATCCCAGGGTCCTGGGATCAAGCCCCACATCGGGCTCCCTGCTTCACGGGAAGCCTGCTTCTCCCTCTCCCACTCCTCCTGCTTGGTTTCCCTCTCTCGCTGTGTCTCTCTCTGTCAAATAAATAAATAAAATCTTAAAAAAAAGAAATAGAATCAGATTTATAACATCATAGCATCTATGTAAATTAAAAGCATGTAAGACAGCGTGCCCAGTTAAGGCTGTCTATCAAATGGATTAGAGTGGGTGCCAGTGGGGGTAGGGGATGAGAGTGTAGGTCAGGGCTGCAGGGGAAAATGTAAATGATGAGGGGGCCTTGCATGGACCAGGGATGATAATATGCTGAGTGTGAACAACTCAGCCTTCTGTTTGAGTGGTAGCCACACACGCACACACAGAGTGAGCAGCAGATGGACATATCCGTACCCGTCTGCAGACGGGATGATAAGGCTGAACTGGCAGATCACGATGGTGGGATGCAGATGTGTGAAGTGGGCGCCATGGTGCAAAGGTAGAATGCTAATAACATTGACAGTGAGCTTCTCTTAAACTTTCTTCCTACTGGTCCCCGACTTGTGCTTTACACACAGGATTGCACTCCTTTTTCTCAACAACCTTGTGAGGCAAGTCCAAGGTCATGGAGGGAAGAAAGCATGGTAGAGCAGGCACTGACCCAGTCCATCTGACCCCAAAGCCCATGCCCACCATTCATGTTGTGCACAAACCCTGTTAGCTTAAAGATTCCTTTAAAATGGGTGTACGTTTACCCCCTGCCCCTTAATACGTGCATTGCTTGAGTTCTGTTGTCTCTACATTAGTTGAAAACGGTAGTCCCACAGTAGTTGAAGGCCCTGTTAGCAATATTAGGCTGGATCTTTTTTTTTTTTTTAAGATTTTATTTATTTGACAGAGAGAGACACAGTGAAAGAGGGAACACAAGCAGGGGGAGTGGGAGAAGGAGAAGCAGGCTTCCCGCAGAGCAGGGAGCCCAAGGTGGGGCTCGATCCCAGGACCGTGGGATCATGACCTGAGCTGAAGGCAGATGCTTAACGACTGAGCCACCCAGGCGCCTGGATCTTTTTTTTTTTTAAAGATTTTATTTATTTATTTGCCAGAGAGAGAGTGAGAGCACAAGCAGAGGGGAGTGGCAGAGGAAGAGGGAGAAGCAGGCTCCCCACTGAGCAGGGAGCCTGATGCTGGACTAGATCCCAGAACCTTGAGCCATGACCTGAGCCTAGGGCAGATGTTTAACTGACTGAGCCACCCAGGCACCCATAGGTTGGACGTTCTTGGGTGGAGGAAGATTCATTGCTGCAGCCCTTTCACTACTCCTGATACTTAGTTTTGTGCCTCTGATGTCCAATGTCTTACCACCTAATTTCTTCCTTTCTTTTTTGTCATTTGCATTATTGCAACAATAATGCCCTCTCCCCCACCCTCTCCAGCCATGAGCCAGCCAGGCAAATGGCCTCATTCCAAATGGCATTTTCATGCTCACTGTTTCTAGCAGGCAAGTATATAACATTAGGCTTCCATGTGTGTATCTTCAGAATGATTTACCAGGAAGATGCATGACTTCTCCGGTAGACAGCTCAATCACCTGGAATGCTTTATGGTTTATTTCACTGTCCACACAAGTAGATCAAGCCACGGAGCCCTTCTTGGTCATGAGGATGTCCTCTGGCTCATGCATCCAAAGGGTTTGGGTGCCTTAAGGGAGTGGCTGGTCTGGCTGATGGCTGTTGGCGGGGCTCTGTGAGTGCTCCCAGGGGCAGACAACGCCCATAAATCGTAATCACAGCGGAGCACAATGGAAGAGGTAAACAGCTCTGAAACTGTGCTGTAAATTGTCATCCAGGGATGATTCTGTTTTATTATGGAGGTTAAATTACAGCAATCATCATTGCACAAAGGCACTGCAGTAAGAAAACATTTGGGAACAGTGTTTTTCTCCCTTGGCTTGGGTGATGGGTGCACAGGATAAAACACCATCACTTGTTTACCATAGGCCAGAAGGGAAAATAGGAGCTGTAGCCCCTGCAAGGTGGGTGCTCTCTTTTTCTCTTATGAACCAAAGAAGTTGTGAGCTCATTGCTGTTGCCCCAAGCAAAAGAAGATAAACTTGACTGGAAGACAACTTCCAGCTATGTTTGACTTCTTTCCTTATCTTCTCCCCACCCGTGTGTGTGTGTGTGTGTGTGTGTGTGTGTGTGTGTGTGTGTGTGTGTGTACTCTGGCTCCGATGGGCTAAGATAAAATGAACTGCAGCACAGTACCTGTCCCAGTGGTCACCAGCTTACAGATGCCATCTTTCTGAAGTTCCCCAGCACGCCATCCTGAAGGGCTTGTATATTATGGGCCACTTGGTTCAGTGGTGAAGAAGATGGGCTTTAGAGCTCCCTGAATCCGGGTTCAGACCCCGATTCCGCCTCTTGACAGCTGTATGACACAGGGATTGTCATTTCTCTCTCGGAGCCTCAGGATAGTCAACTGTAAAATTAGAGTGTTGACTTACCTCCCTCATGGGGGCCTGTAAAACACATGTCTCAATTCTGGACCCACAGTAGGTGCCCAGTCATTGTTCCCTCACATTATTCTGGTCAAGCAGCAGTGGTGATGAGCAGCACCACCACACATGTTCCCATAGCCCTGAGCTCCCACTCGGACCCCCTCCTGTTCCCTGACCGGGCCCAGCCTCTTCATTGCCCTCGTGCGTGCTGTTCACTCTGAGTGGAATCGCCTTCGCTGAGATCTGGTTCTTCCTTGCTGCTCAGGGTGCAGCTCTGCCCTTCTTACGGCAGCCTTCCTTGGCTACCTCCCCCAAGACAGAACCCTCCCCTGCCTCCCCTCAAATGCCACCCTCATCCCCCTTCTCCCCCTCCCAGGCCACAGCATGCCTTTCTCACGGAACTCACCGGTCACCTTTTTGTGTATCTGACTTGCTTTTTCTCTCGGGAGCCCCAAGAAGAGGAGTTCTGTGCGGGACCCATTCACCTAGCGCAGAGATGCACAAAACGTCTTCTTCGAAAGAGGGGATGAACAGATGTCTTCCTAATGTGCAGGCGATCAGATCCGAATATTTTGCCTATGAAAATATTGGAAACTCAAGCAGTGTAAACAAATCATCATTAATTAATAGCCTTGGAGCGTATTATGCAACAACCTGTTCTTTGGGAGTGGGTTGCAAGATGCACCCTAGTGGGTGGAACTCCAGCTCACGGTAATTACAGGGTGGAGAGGAATATGAGATTTAATCGTCAAACCCTAATTTTCTCGTGGCTTTGAACAGTATAATTTGCGACAACCTGTAAATATTTGTTGAATAATTCATTACGAATTTGACATGGGTTATTTGATGATACTGTAGGGTTATTTTTTGGAGGAAAGTTTTCCCTAAAGGTGTTGTCACGTGGGTGACCTCACTCTTGAAGATGATGGAGGAGGACAAAGAAAATATCAAGAGAGAAATGATAGAAAACTTGGGTGATAGGCAGGCTCATTGTACTGATTTTGTTTAAAAAACACTTAGAAAATCGTATTGCCACCCATGTTCTTTAGGTGTGGGCTGATAGCATTTCCTTCTCTACCCCCGACACTTTATTATGAAAATATTCAAACGTATAGCGAGCTAGAATAGTTTTACCACGTGCATCCATACACCCATCACTCATTTCCTACTACTGACATTAAGTATACTCGCTTCGTCACATCTCTGCTCATCTATCCATCCCTCTACCCATCCTCTAATACGTGTTATTTTCAAAGCGCACCACAGACTTGTTGATAGCATTTTCAATGCTCCATTTGTCTTTGCAAAAGAAACAGATGTTTTGTAGAAGTTGGGCTGATCCATAAGTCAAATACAGCTTAATGCAAAAACTTGAAGTGGAGTTAGTAAAATATTCAGCACAATTAGACAGAACCCAGAGTCTTCCTGGGCTCTTACCTTAGGTTTGATGTGACCTGTTATTATCACGTGACAAATAAACCAATGACAGATTTTGGTAGTTTCTATAGTATGAAGAAGGGCGCAAAAGTCCCCACAGGTATTTCAAACAGGAAGAGCTTTCCCACAGAGAATTCAAGGCTTGCAGGGGAAGGACTGAGAGAACAAACACCAGGGAAAGCTTACTCTAGCTTTTATGAAGCTAGGAAGTGGGGGGACCCCAGGGGACACTCCGCCCATGATTTCAGCCATCTTTGACACGGAGGTAGGCAGTTGGCCAGAGTCCATCAGAAGCTGCTGCCAGAGCCTCCTTGGCCCTCAGCTGAAGCCCATGAGCCTGCTCCTCACTGCCCTGGAGCCAATGCATCTGCTCTGCTTCTCCAGCTCTCCCTGATCTCCCCGGAGGGCGTCTCATGGGCTGCATCTAACCTGGACCCGCCTGGAGGAAATGTAGTTCCTGGGCCTCCCACCTCTGCAATCCAGGGGCAAGCAAATGACCAACAAATCTGCACAAGCATGTTTACTGGATCTTTGATCAGAAACGAAACAATTGTATACCTAGGACACTAGAATATTTATGTGCAGTACTTTATATATTTATGTATTATGTTTTTACGTGCTATGTGCAGTACCCTAGTGTGGAGGTACAGATAGCAGTATTTTATTTTTACAAATGTTCAGAATTAAAATTCACCACTTGTCTTCCATCATTTTGAACTTCAATAAATTCACCCTGACCAAAAGCAAATGTGTTTGGACAGATGGATGAGTGACTGGTGAAAGAAGACCTTATATAATGATGCCTCTCCAAAGTATATGTATTTTCAAATAGTCTCTTAAGGGGCCAGGGATGAGGATCCTTCCAACATGCAAAGGAATGAAGTGGCAATGATGTAGTGACAACATGGGGTTGTGTTTACTGGGCGGGAATGTCTGGCCTGGCGCCCTGAGAAATCATTTATGTGGCTTTGGACTGAAGTCCCCCCCCACTATACCCAAGAGTTCTCCGGGATTCTGTGTTAGAGCCACACAATCAGGTAAATGCATGTTTTGAATGGATTTGAGCTCAAAGGACACTTGACCCTTCTGGCATGGATGTCTGCTGTGTTCTGCCTTCCAAGTGTGCATTCCCCTTACTCAGCTGGCCACACCCTGACTCTCTCTCCTTCTAGACGACGGGTGGGGGTAGGGATGGGGATAATGTGTGACATACGACCCAGGCCTGGACAGTCTATATACTTTCTCTGACTTGGTCATTTGTCTCAGGGTGGGTGCTTGACCTGGCTCAGTCCAAAGAAAGTTCCGACTAGGAACTTGTTTTGGAAAGATGAGGACAAAGGCATTCTTTTCACCAGGGTGGCAGAGCTGCGAGGATAGAATTTGACGGTGCCACTGTTCTGCTTCCTTATGGGGAGTGCCTGTCCCAGAACAAGCCCCACCACTGATACAGACCCTGTGTGTAGCCTCATACATGCTGATGTGGAGCTGCATGGTGACACGGTTTAACACTCTGATTCCAGCTATGGCTGAAGCTATGGACATTTTAGCCTGGACATTTTACTCTCATGAGCCAATTACTCTTCTCTCCCCCCTTTTTTAGTTAAACCAGTTTGCTATATCTGTTACTTGCAACTAAATATGTCCTATGCACCAGGCATGAAAGAAAAAAACAACCTGAAACCATTCTATGATTTTACATTGGGGCACCTCTTAGGGACTTGGTTAGATGTTTCTGTGTTGAGACTCTGCTACCTCCCACTTTGGTGTCCACTTGGACTATAATCTCCTGAAAACAGGCTTGGTACTTTTCTCTTCAATACCTGATAAAACAGTAAACTCCTCAGGGCAGGAGTTGAATCTGCTTTGAATGAATGAATGGTCCTTTGCCTCCTTTCTACTCCCCCCTGCTTTGAGGATTTATCACTGGGATGTGACTGCATGAAGCTCAGTAAAGGTTAGGGGTCCCACCGACTGACCCTCACCTGCATGAGGGTCGTCTGCCACCTCAACCTTAGAACTTGTTTAAGGTGTGTATACCTCCTGGTTACATCATGAACACCGAGCTAACAGGGCTCTTGTTCAACCTTTTGCTGTTTGATGCCTCTGGCTTAGATCACACACACACACACACACACACGCTCAGAGTTTTATTTCTAATCTCTAGTGTAGAACCTCGCCATGATCAGATCATGTACTAAACAGTGCCCAAATTGAAACAGACATAAATATGTGTTGCTTCCAGTCCTCTATAAGGGGGTTGCAATGTAATTACAAGCATTCAAGAATCACTGTGTGGTTTTATTAATGTCTTCCACCAAGTTATTTTTTTTTAAAGATTTTATTTATTTATTTGAGAGAGAGAGAAAGAATGAGAGATAGAAAGCACGAGAGCGAAGAGAGTCAGAGGGAGAAGCAGACTCCCTGCTGAGTAGGAAGCCCGATGTGGGACTCGATCCCGGGACTCCAGGATCATGACCTGAGCCGAAGGCAGTTGCCTAACCAACTGAGCCACCCAGGCGCCCCCACCAAGTTATTTTTGTCAGACTGTGTGTGTGTGTGTGTGTGTGTGTGTGTGTGTGTGTGTGTGTGTGTTTTCCATTTGGGGCAGTGGAGCTGGTTCATTCAGATTTGGGTTACACAGAGGGAGATTTCTGTTAGTGCTATGACTCCAAGACCCTCAAATCATTGCCAGGCTGTCATTGGGAAAGTGGGGCTTATTCTTTCTGAAGTTGGCTTGTGGATTTCTGTGATTTTCTGATAATGGATGCTGGTTTTTCCCCCTAATCTTTTCTTTTTTCCTATATAACATCCATTATTCTACTTCCTGATTTTCCCTGGTCATCTGCCCCTTCTGACCCTCAGTTCACAGGGTTTGGATGGGCAGGCATGGGCGTGAGGCCAAGCTTGTGCAGTCCGTGGGTCGCTGCAGGGCTTACCATGTTGCACGGGGCCCGTGCTGCTCTTGCCCCATTATGCCCAATCTTACTGCTTGCCATTTTCTCCTTCCCTCCCTGAGCTCTGTCTCCTGCCTCTGAGCCTCTGTACCTGCTGCGCCCTCGCCCAGACTGTTCTTCCCCTAGAGAGCCAGCTGGCTTGCCCTGCACTTCCTTTTGGTCTCTGTTCATATGTCACTTCTCAGAGACACTTTTCCTGCTCATCCTCACTTAAGAGCATCTCTGGTCCTTTTAGTCACCTGAGCTAATCCATCCCCTGTGTTGTGTAAGCACCTTTGAGTCAGGCTGCTGTTCCTCCTAAAGAGGTCCAGGTGAGAATGCTGCCTTAGTTCAGGCAGTGTGTGTTCTCACTGTCCTCTGAGATTCCCAGTGCTCAGACTCCACCAGTGGCAGATCCCACATCTTCACAGTGGAGCCCTGGGTAGATCCCGGACCTAGTGCCTGAGTCAGAGCAGTAGGGCCCGTGTGCTACCAGCAAGGTAACTCCGTGGAGATTTAGTGGGAGGTTGTGCGGAGAGAAGATGAAACCCAGAGATGTGGTGTAGAGACAAACTAGAGTAGAGTGGTGTGGACCAGGAAGGTTGGTTCACCCTCTCATCTGCTACACACGCATGGGATGACAGTACATAAGGGAAACTGGGAAAGAGCCCCGTATCATTGCCATTGGCATCCCTTTCTCTAGGAGCTCAAAACCCTGGCAGGCTGAAGAGGCTGGACCATCCCCAGCAATTAATAGCTACTAGATACTGAGAACTTTTTCCATTCATCTACCTGCTGATCCTCACAATAGATTCAAAATTTCTGTGTTGTCTTAGTTCCTGATCTGGCACCTGCATAGTATACATAATTATGCATTCCCGCTGTCTTCTAAGCTAGAGTGGGGTCTTTTTTGTTCTGTTTTGGTTTTGTTTTTTTGTAGTCTAAGTACATAGCATAGTGCCTTAGTCAATAATAATCCTCAATAATTGTCAAATTAATAGAATAATAAATAACATTTATTGAGTGTTTACAATGTCCAGGCATTATTCTAATCACATTACATATATAAACTGATTTAATGTTGCAGCAATATTAAGGGGATGGGTAGTCCTATTTCCCTGTCTTTAGATAAAGAAACTGGCTCACAGAAGTGTTATGTGGCTTACCAATGATCACACAGCAGGCAAGTGGATGAGCTTGGACTTGAGCCAATATCCATATAATATTTATCCATATCCATGTAATATTTATTTTTATAATTTGCAGAAATAATATATCATAATAATGTAATAGTCATATAATGTTACTGTGTTACCTAAACATATATGAGAATTCTTGTAACCGAGTATCATAGGCTGCTTATCCACTGACCATTTATTGAACCATGCTTCTGTGTTAGTGGTCAGTATTAGAGAGATTTAAAGGTGAGTCAGGCAGTTTGAGGATCTTCAGAAGCTTACAGTCTTGAGTTAGTGATAGACAACTCTGCACAAAGCTGTCCTGTGAGGTGATGGGACTGAGTCTTAAGATAAAGACATAACATTCTGTAGAAATACATGGGAGATAGTGATTGGTGCTGGTCGCAGCAGGAGAGGGTTCTGAGAAGAGGCACGGGCAGGCTGCTTGGGAGCGCTGTGCGAGGTGGGAATGGCATGGTAAGAGGAAGGGGGGACCGTGGTCAGTGATTTAGCAACAGGACGTCTTCCTGGACGAAGATGATGCTTCAGAACTTGGGAGTCCTGTGTTTTCTCCAAGATCAGAAGCTTAGATGACAAATCATCGATAAGAACAGCAGGCTCTCTGGTTGTCTGGGGCTTGGCAGGCAGCCTTCTCCAGCCAGGGGAGCATGGGGGCCCTGGAGCGGCTTCCTGTGTGGCTGCCTGTGGACAGATGCTGCCACACATCAAAACAATTTATTGTCTCTGCTCTTTGCATGATGGCTCCTGGGTAGTGAGCACTTGAAACTAGGTTTATTGCATTAAAGAAGTTCTTTAAATATATTTTTTTCTCCCTGGGAATATGTATTTAAGTGAATTTAAGGCGCACCTGAGGAGCTTGTTGAATGCAGATTCATGAGCTCCACTCACACGATTGATTCCTTAAGCTGGGAGGAGGACTGGGAGGCTGGAGTTTTAATATCTTCCCCACTGCCACTCCCACCCCAAACCCCCAGGCAAGTTCCAGCCTGGAGGTCACAGGGATCTCATTTTGAGAAGACTTGAGCCAAAGCAGTAATTTCTAAAGGAGAGCATATAAAATATTCCTCTGTGGTGCAGGAAGAAAGAAAATATTAGAATGTCTCTTCTAAAATACCTATTTTTCTGTATCTTTTATAATGTACCTAGTCGAGCATTACATCAAGTAGTAGTACTAAGCAAGTACTCCATAGTAGGTAGTACATTAAGGTGATGTAAACAGTAGTGATGTTTATATAATGTCTATATAAATGTATCTGTTAGCAGGCATAGGTTCACCTTTTATGCCGATCAGAAAATGCATTTTAAAAAATGCAGATAGTTTGAAGGAAGATTTTAGTATTTATCTTGCTGAAATAGACCAGGCATACTGTGTCACGGATAATTAGAAGAAGGAGTAATGAAGTATCACATCTCACTTATAATGAGTGAACAATCAGTGTTTTATTAAGGTGCACTGCTAAGTTATGCTCCTGAGGCCTCTCTCTCTCGCCACAGTTTCCAGGAGCACCCTGGGCCCATCTTCCTGTAGTTATGGCTTCACTATCTGGCAACTGGACCCCTGATGAGACTAGGAATTCCTCCAGGGCAGAGCCAGTGTGTCTTTTTTCCACTTTGTGTCTCTGCCCCAACCACGGTGCCTGGCTTCCCAAATGTTTGGCGACTGAATGGGGGAGGGGAGGAGGGCTGGCTGGAGTGAGGGGTGGAGGGGGAAAGGCGGGAAGGAGGGAGGGAAGATGGGAAGGCCTCCAATCATTGTACTTCGTATGTTGGGAACTATAACGAGAGCAAATTGCATTTTGGCAACGATGAATCATTTATCCCTCTCCAACTCCTTTCTGCCTAATACGCCATCTGACTGGAAGTTGTCTGTTCCTTAGGTACTGTCTCTTTGGCTATACATAGATGATCTGGTTTGGGTTCCAGCTTGGCTGCTTATTATCTCTGTGGCCTTTATATAAATTGTCCCTCCTTTGGGGAGTCTCAGTTTCCCCAATAGTGAAAAACGGGAGCTGGAATCACCCAAACTCCAGCTTTTCCTATTTTGCCTTTATGAATTTTTGCCTTGTTTGAGTAGAACCTATAGAAATGTTTAACAAGATGTCTTCCTTCATATTGATTTCCTTTTTCCTTATTTTATCTAAAAAGTAGCCCTTAAATCCCTACCGTTGAAAGAAAACCAGCTGGCCATACAAGAAGGTGGTTGAGGAGTAGAGTGAACCCCTAACAGCCTTGCTCAGCTCTTCAGCGGGGCCTGTAGGGCTTTGAGCCCAAGGCCCATAGTGAGAGGGGGCATGAGTCCAGATTGGAAAGGCGTTTGAGTGCCAGAGTGGCCAGCGGAGATTTTTTTTTCCCTTTGTCGCAATCACAAGGCTTGCAGGAGAACTGGAAAAGAAACACCTTTCTCTCTGTGAAGTTCAGTGTATTTAATAGGGTGGCTAGTGACTACCCACTGTCATTCCCCCAAACCATCTTAAACTGTATGCATCCCCACTGACCTCCGCCTCTGGCCATGGAAGATTCCAATTTAGTTACTGGGTCTCTCTTGGTGCCATTTTTAATTTGTTTATTTTGCAAAACTGCAAGGGCAGTGTTTGAATCACAGCTTCCTGGGAAACCAGGGGTCTCTTAGAGCTGTTTTCACTTTAAATAAATATAGGGGACTGGGGAGATCCCACTTGTCTCAGGATCCTGTCCACCCATGCCAGGACATATAGGGCGCTGCCCTGTATCTATGGATTGAGCTAACCTCCTGCCTTAGACCCCCGCTGGGGGCTGGGAATAAGCAATAGGGTTAAAAAAAAAAAAAAAAAAGCTTCCCCTCCTTGAGGAGGGGGAAGCCAAATCCTAGCTCAAGAGGTTTGATGACACTGCTTCAAAGTTGGAGTATTGTTAGTTCAGGCCTGATTTATAGTGACCCCTTTGTAAGTGTCACTTCCTGAGATGACCATAAAATGCATGGCAGTGGGGAGAGCTGGCCTGAACCAGAAGGCTCCTCCTGAGTGACATGCACCTCCAGAGTCTGTCCAGCTCGATGCCAGGGAGGACAGCTGTCTGAAGAGATCCTTTTGGGCTCCAGACTGCATCACGGAGCATGGCATGGGATCTGTTTCTCCTTTAGACTACCAAATAGCCTTGCCAGAGTTTTCTGTTTTCTGTTCATAATATTTAGGTGTTAATTGTACTTGGGATCCCTGTGAATTTGTTGAGATAGCATAATTGCCATTATTTTTCTCATGCATCTTCTTAAATTAATAAACTTTATGTTTTAGAACAGTCTTAGGGCTATAGAAAAATTGAGCAGAAAGTACAGAGTATTCCCATATACCTGTTTTCTCCCCCTTACCCTGCACAATTTTGCACAGTTTTTATTATTATTATTATTATTTTTTTTTTTAATTTTTTAAATTGTTATGTTAATCACCATATATTACATCATTAGTTTTTGGTGCAGTGTTCCATGATTCATTGTTACAGTTTTTATTATTAACATCTTGTGTTAGCGTGGTACATTTGTTAAAATTGATGAATGAGTATGGATACATTGTTATTAACAGAAGTCAATAGTTTATGTTAGCGTTCGCTCTGTGTTATACAATGTTTTAGTTCAGGCTGCTATAACAAAGTACCATAGACTAGGAGGCTTATAAATAACAGAAGTTTATTCCTCATGGTTCTGGATGCTGGATATCCCAGATCAGGGCGCCAGCAAGGTCCGGTTCTTGTGAGGACCATCTTCCGGGTTGCAGACTGCGGACTTCTCGCTGTATCCTCATGTGGCAGAAATAGAGCAAGCTAGCTCTCTGGCCTCTTCTTCTTTTTTTGTGTTAAAAGTTTTATTACATATTAAAAGAATATTTTTGAAAAATTCAACCTAAACTCAGCTGACTTATTATGGTGCAATTGCTACTTTACTTTGCAAACGTTAACACATTTTTTAAAGATTTTATTTTATTTTATTTTTTTGATGTAGTGTTCCATGATTCATTGTTTGCATATAACACCCAGTGCTCCATTCAATACATGCCCTCCTTAATACCCATCACCGGGCTAATCCATCCTCCAACTCCCCTCCCCTCTAGAACCCTCAGTTTGTTTCTCAGAGTCCATAGTCTCGCATGGTTCGTCTCCCCCTCTGATTCCCCCCCTTCATTTTTCCCTTCCTACTATCTCCTTTTTTTTTTTTTTAACATATAATGTATTATTTGTTTCAGAGGTACAGGTCTGTGATTCAACAGTCTTGCACAATTCACAGCGCTCACCATAGCACATACCCTCCCCAATGTCTATCACCCAGCCACCCCATCCCTCCCACTCCCCCACCACTCCAGCAACCCTCAGTTTGTTTCCTGAGATTAAGAATTCCTCATATCAGTGAGATCATATGATACTTGTTTTTCTCTGATTGACTTATTTTGCTTAGCATAATACCCTCTAGTTCCATCCACACCATTGCAAATGGCAAGATTTCGTGTTTTTTTTTTGATGGCTGCATAATATTCCATTGTATATATATACCACATCTTCTTTATCCATTCATCTGTCGATGGACATCTTGGCTCTTTCCACAGTTTGGCTATTGTGGACATTGCTGCTGTAAACATTGGGGTACACGTACCCCTTCAGATCACTACATTTGTATCTTTGGGGTAAATACCCAGTAGTGCAATTGCTGGGTCGTAAGGTAGCTCTATTTTCAACTTTCTGAGGAACCTCCATACTGTTTTCCAGAGTGGCTGCACCAGCTTGCATTCCCACCAACAGTGTAGGAGGGTTCCCCTTTCTCTGCATCCTTGCCAACATCTGTCATTTCCTGACTTGTTAATTTTCGCCATTCTGACTGGTGTGAGGTGGTATCTCATTGAGGTTTTGATTTGGATTTCCCTGATCTCTGGCCTCTTATGAGGGCACTAATCCCACTAGTTATTACACCCTCTCACACTTACGAATAAGGAGGAAGAGGCTGGGAGGCCAGTAGTTGAGCCCGTAAATGGCAAAGCTGGGATTAAATTTCCATTTGCCCAACTCCAAAGCTCCTTCTCTTCCTGAGTGCACTTTCCTGCTGGCATGGGAATTTGAGGAAGAGGCCATTTAGATGCTCTTTTAGGATTGTGATACTCCCTTCATTGGAGACCAACTGAAATGGAAATCTTTATTCTGCCTTATTAATAATTTGTTTAGATGATAATTTAAGATGACACTTGTCTTTCTATTAGATTTGATAGATGCCTTGTAATAAGTACCCTAAACACAGAACCTGCTTATTTCTGTATTAAACATTAGAGGTTTGGGAGGGCGACACAGAGTAAAGAATGAAATTATTCTAGGTCAGGATCAGAAATAACTTGTTTTGGCTGAATTTTTTTTTTTTTTTTTAAATCTCTGCTACTTCTTCATTAAAAAAAGTTCTTTCGGGGTCTGTTTGCCAGGTGATCCCATGGATCTGGTAAGATGACTGAAGGCTCCCCTCTGCCCTATCCCAGGTAGAACGGGGGAGGTGGCTTCTTGCCTGTGGTCCACTGTGCATGCACAAATAGCCTCAGGGCCCTTGCATGTGCTGAGTGGTCTGGGCCCACCTTCCTATCCCAGACTGCGGCCCCTAGAAGACAGGAGCTCTCATCTCATGGGGCTTTGTACCCTGGAGGGACTTGCAAATGCTTATTTAGTAAATGTAATTGTATGAGGCTATATGCTTTTCAAAGCAGGCCCATGTACAGAGAATCACATCTTACATTTATTTGACTCCCATGTATGAATACAAAGAAGTTAATGTTTCTTGAAAGAAAATTCCTGGACTATTCTGCCCTTGGGTTTGTTGGAGTGATGAGCTGACGGCAGCACATGGCTTGATCAAGAACATCCAGTGTGCTGTCCAGGGATTGAACCGCATCTCATGACTATAGTCCAGTTCTCAAACCATAGACCCCTTTGCTGCCTTGTGAATGGGTTCAGCATAGCCAATTATTGTTCCTTTTGAAATGTGGCCGCAGTTCTCAGCCTGAGCAAGTATTGATGCATTTTGATGGGGTTCTTATTTATTTCATTGGCTGGCATTGCTGCTGAAGGAACTGTGACCCAGCACTCATTGAAACATTTTAACTGCAAGATAAAATATATTTTAATTGACGGAATCTCCTCCATATTCAAGTCAAAATGGATAACTTTCTGGTAATTTTATTGCCAGTTCTCTGATATCTACAATATTATGTTTCAGTTAGAAAATGCTTGATACAATGAACTCAACAGAGACATCTATTTCCGTTGAAATGGAAATTCGAGGCACATTATCAGGAGTCTCTTGTTCTTGAAGAAGCACTGTTATTTCTTTACCCATAACTCAACTTTGCCTCATCCTGTGGATTATTGCAAATGGCACTAAAATTACTGGCTCATCTTTCTTTTCTGTTAAGAAGAGAGATTCTCACTTCAGAAACACCTAATTGCAACTGTGGCTTTTTTGGTTAGGACCCTGCGGTTGAAGTCAGAAGCTCATGGCTCTGTCCCAGAGCGGGAGGAGCAACACAGGTCTGGGGATGGTGGTGGTGGTGGGGGCTGGCAGGGGGTGGGTGGGGTGGCAAAAAAAGACAGGCATTTCAGAGAGTGAGATGCTGAGTTTCTGAGCTGTTCTCTTGGTTGTAGCTCTCAACTCCACAATCACACTGCAGGGCTCGGGGAGAGGACAGGACGATGGCAGCTAGCAGAGTGGGGTGCGCCCACACCCCCTGAGCACACTGAGCCTGTGTCTCAAATCTGTCCGGGCCTGGCTTTCCGCAGCCATTCGTTCTGAACACTGCACTTTCTCATTAGGAATCTCTCATTAGGAGACATTCCTAAGAGGCGGCTCCTTTTAGGAATTTCAAAGCAAAGACTTCACGGAGCCCATCAGCAGTACCAGCCCCATCTGTCACTCCTCCTCGCCACAGCCCTTAATTGCTCCCCTGACTCTGTGCCAAGCTGTTTCCTCCTTATCTTTTCAGAGCATTGCTGTGTTTATCTTTATTTCACTATGCTCCTTTAATTTTTGTCTGTCTAACTTTTCATTATTTGCTTCCTTATCTTTAAAATCACCAATAAGCTCCTTTTTTTCTTTTTTAATTAGGTTTAAGCCTCTTTTGTCCACAAAGCTTCCTGAAAAATCACACCCCCCGGGCGAGGTGTCCACCAAGTACAGCCCACAGCTTGGCTTTGTTAGGGGACGGTCCTCCCCATTTCAGCATCTCTTCTTTGTTAGGACGAATGTCCTGCTCTGTCCAAACATGACTTCTTTAAATTCTTACCTCATTTTCCAACCTCCTTTCTGCATCTGAGCATCAGGAACCTCTGTTCTTTACCCCGTTGTGCAGAGCAGTAGCGTGCCTTCAGTAATGTGTCTGTGAATGCTGCTTGCCATGATGTAAATGCTTTCTAACACATTCCTTGGACAGGGAGCAGCTCTTTGGTTCAGATGTCGCCTGGGCAGTTGTCTTGTATTTTGTCTATTGGTGCATCTTTTGACACTTCACAGCCAAAGTGGCTGAATTCAGTTATACCTTCATCAGGGTGGACTTAGCTGCCCACTGGGTGGTGCTTCCTTCCCCCTTCCTCTTCAGAGTCTGTCCCTCCGCAGCTTGTATTGTGAGGGGATAGAGAGACTAGCCTTTGAAGGGAAAATGGACTGACTTCCTGCCCATTTTTTTTTTGAAGATTTTATTTATTAGAGAGAGAGAGAGAGCACACGAGAGATGGGGAGGGACAGAGGGAGAGGGAGAAGCAGACTCCCCATGGAGCAGGGAGCCCGATGCGGGGCTTGATTTCAGGACCCTAGGATCATGACCTGAGCTGAAGGCAGATGCTTAACCGACTGAGCTACCCAGGCACCCCCACCCTTTTATTAAAGATGTTCAAATGACTGCAGTCTTGCTAGAAACTCCAAATGGGTTTCCAGCTGTATAGTTTAACTTTAGTGCTCATTTTATTTAAATGGACATTTCTGAGAAGTATAGTATTTTCTTGATCGAGGTTAATCACTTTTCTATTCACTTTTTGTTAATGCAGCCTTTATTAAGCATCTGTTACACTTCAGGGACTGTGCCAGGCCCCAAGATGGAGCAGTAAGTAAGATAGATGTGGCCTTTCTCTCACTGAGTTTAAGGTCTGGGTGTTGAGAGGGTCAGTGACTTTATTAGGATTAGTGCATAGAGACTTTACCCCAAAGGTGTGGAGTATTTTAGGTTCTTCTAAAATAATTCACAGTTTCACATTTTGTGCATGCTTTACTGGAGTGCAGTCAGAAGCATCTAGAAGTTTCGGGATGACTGGTTCAACACTTCAGCTTTCAAGTAGCCACATTGTGCTGTCTTGCTCACATCCCAGATATACATTGTGCGGGAGAGAGCTTTCCAGATACTTGAAGCATCAAGCCTTATAAAGTAGTGTGAGTTTTGTGGGATCTGTGTTTTGAATGTGTTCTCTACCTGACTGCCTACCTGAATGGCATCATAATTTAATATTTCCTTTGTGGTCTCATCAATGACATTTAACGTCCATTAGTCGTGGCATAGTTATTTAGTAAAGCATACAGAGCTTGTTTGCTTCCGGGTCAAATGTTTCCAGGCTGCTATGGATTTTGAGTTTGATTTTTAATCAGTTTCTGTCTCCTTTTTCTTGTCTGATAGCCGTTGGTGGCTTATTGCTGATGCTTACTGCCATTTTCTATTTTGTTACAATGGTGTTTAAGCTAGGAGTCAAAAACCCTTCATACATTTATGTCCCCTGCTTTGTACAACTCTTCAGTTCTGAGCTCTTTCTCTGTGTTTGAACTTTCTAGGTAACTAAGGGTAGTTGGGATGTAATACCTTTAAAGAGTGATTGATCTCTGCTGTTCCTGTGGTTCTACCTTGTGTAACGGGGAGAAGCTCTTTCAACACGCCAGTTGGTGGCCTCCTTTTTAGACTCACTGTCATCACCAAGCACATTACTTTTTGTGGAGATAGTTCTTGGAGCTCAGTGCCAGCTGAGCACTGCCCCCCACCCCCAGCCTACTGCCCCATCAAGGCTTGGCCCTGCCACCAGATGACTTCTCGAAAGCACATTCCAGTTATATCACCCCGTGCTCAGCTGGCTCCCCACAAACCGGTCCCAAGTTACTCATCGGATTCACCTTAACTTGTATAGAATCCTTCCTTTTCAGAGTCTGATTCTGCTTTTGCTACACTGTCAGAGCCTGTAGCTAAGTTTCCTTCCTTCTGGTCCTCCTTGCTCTTAGTGCTTTGCTGTTGGTGACCTGTTCTGCATTGACACAGGGGTACATATGCTGGCTTACTTCCCCAATCTGGATGACAGGCCCTAGATGAGCCACGGCATTCTTCTTTGTCCTTATAATCCCCTTGCACTTAGCATAATGGAAGGTCATACAGCACGGGAGTCAGAGCACAACGGATGTCTAGTTTTGGCTCTGCCTCTTTGCCCCCACCATCCAAGATACTTACCACTTCCACAAACTATTAAGCCATTTACAAAAATAGAGGTTACAGTAGCACTGACATCATAGGATCATTATCGAGGTAGACTCCCACGGTTCAGTACAAATAAAGACAGTGTTGCGGTGTTGATGGTTGTGTTATTGTTACTACTCCTAGTGGTAATATTACTGTTACTCATACAAGATATGTGATAAACGCTTGTTTAAGTGACTTGAACTTGAACAAATTGATCTGTGCCAATCATAGGCATAAACCTGGGGAAAGTCGATTATAATTCACAGGGTCACCAGCACATAATCCATGTGTGGAGAGGTCACAGACAAAAAGGCAGCAACTACTAAGGTTTTCAAAAGCTATTCCTAACCAGATCAGACATCTCATGGTTCCTGGGGCAACAGGGGAGCCAGCCCATCCTGGATGACACACAGCTCCAGCAATATGAGGTTATTCCAAATATGTCAATTTCAGTTATCAGTGGGTAGGAAGGCAATGGTACTTTATTCTAAGGACATATCCACAAATGTTAGAAATAGTCACTTCTAGAACTTTGGGGATACAGCTGTGGTTGTAAATCCTGATAAAATCTGGTGGTTTTCTAGTTACTTCATTTAAGTCATGTGGCTAACTTACTGGTATGGTATAGCTGCTTCCTCAAAATCAGAAACAGCAGGACAATTAGGGCAGCAGAATTTCTGGGTAGCTCTTGAAAAAAATAGAGATTGAAATTTGAAATTATCGGGACATAGAGCCATCTCCTCATGGTCCATGACCAGCAGCTAAGTGCAGAGAGTCTCAGGGCCAGAATGATGCAGGTTTGAATCCCACCCCTGCCCCGTACCAGCCCTGTAGTCCTGGTTTAGCAGGTGTGGGTGTAGGAAGTCCAGGAATGGTATTTTTATAAAGCCAACGCCCTGCTCCCGCTTCCCGGGTGGTTTTATCAGCTGAGAGTAGGCACCACCGCTCTCCACAAAGGTGGCGTAAATGGCAGGGCATTTTGATGACTAAGCCAGCATCCCCTCTCCGTCAGCAATGTAGCAGAGATGAGTAATGTACAGAAATGCCAGCCTCAACTCTGGGACCTGAAGTGGCCCCTTAGAAACATTCTCCTCTCCCCTGGCAGCTTCAGGGAGGGCAGTGCAGTAGCCAAGCCGACCTCCTTGCAGATTTGGGCTTCTTGCCACCCCGTCCTGATTTGAAAGTCAGGCCAACCAGCCTTGCTCTAGGCGAGGTCGGGGAGCCCAGGAGAGACCCCTGGGGGAAGGCTGCATCCTGGATTCAGCAGAACTGTTTTTCCATCTAGAAGGTCTTCCCACCAGGGCACTTTTTATCCACTTTGCCCGAGATCCCCGTTACCCCTAACTACCCCCTCTGTCTAGCTCTGGTCATTATTTTCTTTCCCCTTCAGTGTTTGCTCTGTCAAAAATTTAAGGGCAGTTATCATCTCTCTTTAGCCAAGCTATACACATTCAGAGCCTGCTCATTTTTGCCCATAAATCTCAGCCTTCCAGCCCCTCAACACCTACCCGTACGTGCTGTTCAGTGTTTGCTTTGGATTAGATCTTGGAAGTGGAGGAATTTTTCTCCTTAGAATTATTGGCATTGGTGTGCACTTTCTAAGTCTGCCCACAAACACACTCACATAGGGAATTAAGGAGACACGATCCAGTTTACTGTTGTTTTAAGTACGGCATAGGGCCTTTTAGTGCCCCCACCCCGATGGTATCTCCTTAAATTGAATTTGAGACATGGGCAAAAGTCAACAATGACTAGTGTTTCCATTACTTTAAAGCTTATAAAATATGAAGGATTTTTTTTAAAGGCCTAAAACCAAAAAAGAAAAAAAACAAGTATAATAAAAACTGACGAGCAGTGCTGTGGTGAACTGCAAGTTTAATGGGGTTCCAGTGGTTTCTATCCGTGGGCCCCCCCTGAGTGTCTTTGAGTCTCTTTATTGTGCATTCAGGGTTTTCTGTCAATGCTTTTACGTCTCAACAAAACCAATTTAAAACATGCAAAATCAGCCAAAAGGAACAACAACAACAAGAAAGGGCAAAACTATTTAAATATTAAATTTAATCCCACTTGTCATTCTGTTCAGTGGCTGGAATGTGAGATCTAAGACCTTTGTCTGCTGGACCCCTCAGGCTACTTGGTTCTCACATGTTTCTCCTTGGGCTTGAGTGGAATTCCAGCGTTTAATGATACGTATCTTTTGTACAACATGGTCCGCAAATGTAAGCCAATTACTGCATCTTTTACTCAACAGCAATAACAAAAACAAAAATCATCTACAACAGCTGAGAGGAGAATGATTATGTGGGACTTACTGAATGATGGCTTATCAGTTTCCATTCCTTTCATGGAATATTTATTGAGGACATTCTCCATCCTGGGTAGTGGAGATACTGTTGTAAACAGACGTGTGTGTGTGTGTGTGTGTGTGTGTGTGTGTGGTGTGTGTGTAGGAAAAATGGTAGGTACGCTGCAGAGAATGGAAGAGACAGGCTATGAGAGAGTGACCGGGTGGTATTCTCTTTAGAGGGAGGATCAGGGACAGTCTCTGCAGAAGTGACAGCATGACGCTGGGATCTGTATGAAGCATGAGGTTGAGGAGAGGGATGGGGGTCAGGTTCTATACAGCTTGGCAGGCAAGGGCTGGGAGTAGAGATTTTATTTGGAGTATGACTGCAGGCCCTTGAGGGATTTCAAGCAGTAAGAGATGTAATCTGATTCATGTCCCGATTGCTTGAGCTGATACAGGGAAACTAGCCTGCAACCAGTGAAAGAGGAAATGAAGCTAGTGAGGGGGCTCTTACATTTGTTAGTTTCCAGTGAATTGAAAACTAACATCTACACTCAGCAGTGAAGAGATCAGGGAATAGGGCTTATCAGTAGAGATGGAGAGAGGTACGGTCAGGGTACATTTGAAGTTAGAGTCTTCTGGAGTTGCACATAGATTGGCCATGGGGGAGTGACTGGGTGCAGGAAGGTTGAGGGAAGGAGAGAAAAGAATGGTAATTCGTAGACTGTGCTCTACAGCCTTGGGTTCCTCTCTGGCCTCCCTAAGTTTGAGAAGTCTGTTAGACATGCCAGTGGAGATATACAAGATGCCATGGGCTCCATGAGTGTTAAGCTCAGGATTGTCATAGAGATGGTCTGTCATAGTGACATAGTCATGTCACCAGGAAGAATGTATTCTGTGATGACCACACCCCAACGTCCAGACCTGGAGGGAGGCTCTCAGAATGGAACCTGTACAACTCTTTTCAAGACGAGGGTCAATGTAGGTTAGTTGCCATTCTCCAGAGAGAGAGAGAGAGGTGGGGGGGGGGGGTGCGGGACTCACGGAAGGAACCTGAGCTGAGCTAATGGGACGGTGTTTCCTTAATCATTTTAATCTTCTGTTTTGGTCTTCCATGTTTGTGTGGGCTGCTGTCCCCTATCTTTGTCATGCGGTATATGAATTAAAAACCATCTTTTCATCTTACTTTGTCTTTTTTGCTGAGAACTTCCAGAGCTCTGTGCCAACCTGAGCGTTCAGGTCACTGCAAAGACACTGCTGATTCAGTTTTTGAATGTAATGAATCTTTACTGGCATCAAGGTCTGACCTTGACACAGTGTGGTGAGTTATGCCTTGGCAACCACTGTCAGGCACTGTGTTTCCATCTCTGTGAAACCCTTGTAAATAATGTGGGCTGGCTCAGAGATGCTCCCAGCATAGCAGAGTCTATGAGTAGTACTAAAGAATAGAGGGTAGATAGAATGGTAGCCTTAAAATATAAGGCTTACTCAGTATTAAATATTAATGAGTGTCCCCCCTCCAAAATACTGATCCATTTTTGTTAGTGCGGTTCATTGAAAATAGACCAAATGGGTCTAAAAAGTCTGTTCACAGTGGTATTAGTTCTAAAAAATTACATTTCTGGCGCATGAGTGTTGTCGGAACACTTTCAGGGATGATGTACACTCTTGATTCAGAAACTCCCAGCAGCACTTCCTTCTTTTAGCTTTCATGTCACCTTTCTCCCTGGTTTTTCTGGCAGAGCGAATTCTTCCTGGCAACGTTGCAAAAACACAGCTGCAGGAAGTTTAGGCCCTTTGTTTTGTCATCCTGGGGATGAATGTAGGAGCTCTTCCTTGTGGGCTGTTGTGACTGAGGGCTCACCATGAGTGGTGGCCACATTCACCTCGTCCCTCACCTTTGGTTTATCCTGATGGGAGGTGACCGTGAGTGGCACCTCCCTGGTCTGTGCCATGCCGTGAATGCTGTGAGTGCAGGAACCTTGTATCTTTTTTTTTTTTTAAGATTTTATTTATTTATCTGAGAGAAAGAGAGAATGAGAGAGAGAGCGAGAGAGCATGAGAGGGGGGAGGGTTAGAGGGAGAAGCAGACTCCCTGCCGAGCAGGGAGCCTGATGTGGGATTCAATCCTGGGACTCCAGGATCATGACCTGAGCCGAAGGCAGTCGCTTAACCAACTGAGCCAGCCAGGCGCCCACCATGTGTCTTGTTAATCACTCTGTCCTTAGTGCCACCACATTGCCCAGGGTGTAGGAGGGGCTTAATGAATATTTATTAAGTGAGTGTAGTGTTGTCAATGAATACAATTAGCCCAGTAGCAACCTGGAATAAACAAATGGATTTAGGTATCTTAAATATCCAATCATGTCCCTTGGGACACAACAGATTCCACAAAAGCTGTTGTAAATCGAGGTGGTCATACATCTTTTATAAAAATGTAACATGCTGGGCGCCTGGGTGGCTCAGTTGGTTAAGCGACTGCCTTTGGCTCAGGTCATGATCCTGGGGTCCCGGGATCGAGTCCCGCATCGGGCTCCCTGCTCGGCGGGAAGTCTGCTTCTCCCTCCGACCCTCCCCCCTCTCATGTGCTCTCTCTCTCTCTCTCATTCTCACTCTCTCAAATAAATAAATAAATAAAATCTTTAAAAAAAATGTAACATGCTCAACACAAAATGATGGAGAGGGTGTGGAGCAACAGGAACGCTCATTCATTGCTGGTGGGAATGAACAATGGTACAGTCATTTCAGAAGATAGTTTGGTGGTTTCTTATAAAAGGAAAAATACTCTTATTATACAACCCAGAAATTGTGCTCCTTAGTATTTAGTCAAATGAATTAAAAAACTTACGTGTACATGAAAAGCTGCACATGAATATTTATAATGGCTTTATTCATAATTGCCAAAACTTGGAGGCAACCAAGATGTTGTTCAACAGTGAATGGATAAACTGTGGTATATTCAGACAATGGAATATTATTTACTGTTTAAAAAATGAGCTGTCAAGCTATGCAGAGGCACAGAGGAACTTCAAAGGTATAATGTGAAGTGGAAGAAGACAATATGAAAGAACTATGTACTGCATGATTCCAGCTATATGACATTTTAGAAAAATCAAAACTATGGTGACAGTAAAATGATCATTGGTTGCTAGGAGTTTGGGGAAGTGAGGATGAACAAGTGGAGTGCAGGACATTTTTGGAGCAGGGAGACTACTCTGTATGATACTATGATGGTGGGTGTGTGTCATTATATTCACAAAATGTTCCAAACAAAGGATGAACTCTGATGTAAACTGTGAACTTTAGTTAATGATATATTGTCTCATCAATTGCAACATATGTAGCACACTAATGCAGATGTTAGTAGTAGCGGATGTGGCTTGTGTGTCTATGTGTGGTGGGGGTTGAGGTGGTATGTGGGAGTCCTCATTACTTTCCCCTCAGTTGTTCTGTAAACCTAAAACTGCTCTAAAACATAAAGTCTAGGGGCTCCTGGGTGGCTCAGTTGGTTAAGTGTCTGGCTCTTGATTTTGGCTCAGGTCATGATCTCAGGGTTGTGGAATTGAGCCCTGCATAGGCTCAGAGTTGTGGGATCTGAGCCCATGCTCAGCGTGGAACCTGCTTGAGGTTCTCTCTCTCTCCCTCTTCCTCTGCCCGTTCCACCTTGCTCATGCTCTATGTAAAAAAATAAAAATAAATAAATAAGAAATAAGGTCTATTTTTTAAAAAAAGTAATATGCCGTAGAAACATAAGGGGCTGAAAGGAGAGGGTTGATCATACCTTTTTGTCATTGCTGTTACCAAAAAGAAAGTATTACTTATATCTGAATCCAGAATTCATAAAATTGTTTCTTTGTGAAAGGGAATATGTGGTTTCATTATGTTGTCCCTCTGAAGCCGTGACAGGAAGAAGCACCGATTGTTGCATCTTGGCATTAACATTCAGTGTTCAAGGGAGCCGCTTGGACAGGCCACTCAATTTCTCCTGGCTCTAGTTTCATCAGCTGTAAAATTAGGATGGTAATGCCCGAGGATACTTAAAATCAGAGCCTGTGGAAGGAGAGGAGGGGTACCTCATGGCCCTTGAACAATCTCCTGAAATGTGAGGCATCCGTGGGAGAGCTGCTGGGGCGAGGCGCCTCCCTGCTGGCCCATGGCTTTCTTCTCTGAAAAGTGATTGTGCTGTTCTCTCCAGCCCTGGCCATTCAGTCATTCCTATTCTGGTCCCTGGCGTGTGAAATTGCCTATGAATCAACAACACGGCAAATTGGGTATCAACCAGAAACGAGCTTGAAGACCGATATTCCCACTATTAAAAGTCAAAAGGTAGAGGGAAAAGTTGGGGAATCAAATAAGATAATTAATTTTAATAGTTTATACTTGGTATTTGTTGGCTGTGCTTTAGGATAATTTCCTTCTTTCCTGCCCTTCTTTGCTTCCTCCCATAAGCATTCCCCATATCTTCCCACTCAGTCATCCCTTTGTGTTATCTGAGGAGTCCCCAGTAAATGGGGCGAAGAGGAAGAGGAGGGAGTATATTTAGTATATTCATAACATATACATTATGGGAGAAATCACCTCTTATTAAACTGAATGCATTGTACCAGATTAGAGAAACCAATAGACAAGGACTCAAATCAGTCATTCAAGGTCATAAGTTCCAAGGGGACATAATACTTCCTCCAGGATTATGTTGCTCACCCTCAGGTTAGGAGTAACTCACACTGTACAGGATAATTGAGTAATTATTTCCAATATTCTCTGGGCATTAAGACTGGGAGATAAATACAATGGGAGAGGCTGCTTACACATTGCATTGGCCCCTGCAGTATAAGATTGGGTTGGGACAGATTGCGTTTCGGCATGTGCTGTGGTGTAGAGATGTTACAAACCCCTGGTGTGTTGGGGACGTGGTGCACAGGTCCCGTGACAGGGGAAGAGGGTGTGTTGGATGGGTCCTGGCAGGTGCAGAATGGGAACTCTGTGGAGTTTCAGACCTGATTATGAAGGGTAACTCCTGTCATGTTAAGGACTGTATCATGTGGGAGTGTTTCCCAAGGTGTACCCCCTGGAAAGCAAGTTCCTGGTGATACTCTGGGAATGAAGAGTTCCATAGTCAAACATGTTTGAGAAAAGATTGTAGCTCCTGTAGGGCTGCATGATGCCTTTAGTGTATAGTCCTCAGATGTCCTGCAGTAAAGGGATCTTTAACTTTGCTAAAGCTGAAGATGGCACTTCTCGAACACATGGTATTGATGATAGTACCCTTTTGTGGGTAACTCACCCATGATTATCTGGACTAATATCACAGTATCCCTGGTATAGATTTGGAGTGCTACTCCAGACCACGGGGGGCACATAAGGGTCGACAGAAGAGGGACGTGCTCAGCTCTGTGCCATAGAAATCTAGTGGCAGGTGGAGGATGGAGTGGGAGGAATGACAGGCATTGGAACACCATTATGTGAACCGAAGGATGTGCCAGTGGAAAAATTATGAGTGTCCTGGACATGTCTTCAGAGACCTAGGTCAGGAGTCAGCAAATGATGGCCGGTGGGCCAAATCTGGTTGATCTGCCCCTATTTTCGTAAATAAAGTTTTATTGGAACACAGCCACACCTATTCCTTTACATGTTGCCTTTGCATTATAACCACAGCATTGAGTAATTGCAGCAGAGACCATGTGGCCTGCAAAGCCAAAAATATTGACCATCTGGCCCTTTGTGAAAACATTTGTTGACTCCTGATATGCGTGGTTGGTTGGATTGGTTTTGTTTTTGCAAGGGTAAGAGAACTATTTGGGTTTTTCAGTTCCATTTTCTTCAAATGGATGGATGAAAAAAATATATACAAACAGAATCCCAAATATCACATTCTAGGAGTTAGCCCTAACTTCAATGTTGAATAAAAAGCCTTTTCGGCTCTGGGAAGGTCCTAGAGAACCCAAGACCTGCCTTCATCTCTGGTGGGCTCGGTTATCCCTCGCCTGGTGGGACCCAGGCCAAAAGGACATCAGGAGTACTTGTATCCTTGAAGGTTGAGCCCTATAAGCTCTCAGTCATTACCGTGGGCACTATCTCAGGCTATGCGGCAACATGAAGGAATCCAACTGCTGTTTCTGGTTCCTTTGAGCCCAGTTGCCTCTACATAATATTGATACTGGCAGATGTTGCCTGCTCTCCCTTGGTGAGCAACTTTCTACATATATTTCTTAGGGCACATATATTTATAGACCATTTATAATGTAAAGTCTTGTGATGATGGAGTATGTGCTGCTCCAAAAAGTAGAGTGGTACCATTCAACTCCATCATTACCGCAAGACAGATTGATGTGGTCCATTCAAGGCCAGGGCTGCCCATCACCTAGTATATATTTTATTTTATTTTGTCTCATTCTTATAGCTATCCAGAAACTTGAAAATGTATCGTTTCAGTGGTGCTTGAGAGTCTGTGAAAGTTAGCAAAAGAATTGCTAATATTTGTCACTTTATTTGTGGTGGCAAGTACTTTAAAAAATTCCATATTTTCAGGGAGCTGCACACAAAACCTAAAATATCTAATATTTCTTGGCTGTGAAACATGCCAGTGAAAATGTTCACCATCCAATCATGATTTGAATATTTGTTTTTATAGCAAGTTAAGTACCAGCAAAGAATTACACAGCTTATAAAATAGGTGGTCATAAATGAAATGCAAACACTGACATAGAACCTGTGAAGTGAATTGAAAACATTGCATACCTGGCTAGAAGGTCTGAAATCATGCACAGGTCAGACACAGAGCAGCTTTGGTTTGTGCACCCTGTGTCTTCATATCCCCAACACGATTGGGCTGGTTTTTAATTCTCACTGCAAAAGGCAGACTCTAAGAATGAGGAATTTTAGGCCCAATTTAGGCCCCAATTTAGGCCCAATTCAACTTCTGGGAAGTTCAACTTCTGGGAAGATCCACTTTATTTTTTTTTTTCATTTGAGAACCAGAAAATATAGTTTGTGATTTCAGGATAGACAGAGACCTACATTATAATCAATGGCATCCATGATGTTTGTAAAAACTGTAGGAGGCAGCTTATTGTAGCTAAAAAAATCTTTACATTTAAAAATAAAGCTGCTATAGATTATTTTCAAAAGACTAGGCTTGTGGTCTGGTTCTTCCATGAGCCGACTGGCTATGTGAGATTGGGTGGAGTGGATCCTCAGATATTTCTCTGTTATAATGCAAATGGTAGTATTTGCCTTACCAACTTCCAGGGTTATGAGAAGTATCAGGAAAGACAGACCCAAGAGGGACCTAAGGGATATAAGCTAGATTTTGAAAATGCTAGGCAGATTGTTCTCTGTGGGAAGGCTTATGAAGTCTGTTGGAATTTTGTGTATGGGAATGTGTATGCTTATACATATACATACACTTTAGTCACCGTGTAAGTGGGCTTACTTTGGGTTATGAAAACCAATCATCAGTAACATAAGTGCCTCTGTGACCTAAACAATTTGGACATGCTCAACACCATCCATAGATGATTTCTAACTCTTACAACAACCCTATGATTAGTAAGTATGGCCCTCTGTATTAGTTTTCTATTGCTGCATAACAAAGCAACACCATTTATTATTATTATTATTAATTATTATTATTATTATCTGTAGGTCAGAGGTCTGGGCACAGCATGGCTGGGTTCTGTGTGCAGCATCTTACCAGGCTGAAACCAAAGTGTTGGCAGGGACTTCAGTGTCACTGGAGATTCAGGGTTCTCTTCCAAGCTCATTTAGGTTGTTGACTGAACCCAGTCCCTTGAGGTGATAGGACTGAAGTCCCCATTTCTTTTGGGCTATTAGCCAGGGTTCATGGCTTCTGGGCATCACCCTCAGGTCCTAGTCTCCTGCCCTTCTCACAGTATAACAGCTTACTTCTTCAAAGTTGGCAGTGAATCAATCTCTCCCATTTCTGCTTACAAAACATCTTATATAATGTCACCTCCTTAAGAGAGTGGCTGTCCCACACATTTACCAGTATTGCTCACGCTCAAGGGAAGTGGATTAGGCAGGATGTATTGACCAGAGAATGGGCATCTTAGGGGATCACCTTAGAATTCTGCCTATCATACAACCCCATTTTGCAGATGGGGAGAAATTCTCAGAGAGGTCACATTCCTAGCCCAGAGTCACCAAGCTGGTAATTACCAAGCAGGGACTTGATTACTAATAGCCTTCCAGGCAGGATGCACGTTCATATTATACCAAGTGGGCTGTCACAATGTCCTCAGGAAAGCACTGGGTAAGGATGCCTGAACAGCTGTGCAGATTGAACCCTGAGACACCTGCTGTGTAGACCGGACTCCTCACAGTGTGGACCATGGGCTGGTGTTGGTTCAGGAACTGTTTATTACTGCAATGAGTTAAGAAACTGAGAGCAAGTGTTTAGAAATATTTATAACAATATGACATTGCTGGGACATCAAGCACATTGTACTTTCTTGTGCTTTACAGGAGTATTGGACTCTTAACAGATTGGAAAATACACACACACCAGAATAAAAACAAAACCCCAAATACTCCAAAGCTGGCCTTTAACCACTGATAGTGTGAGGAATCTTGGTGTCAGAGCACAGCTTGTAGGTCCTGTTGTCATCAAATGGGACCTGATGCCATTCGCTCTATAATGCACCTGGGCAGTAGGACCACCTTGGCCTCTTGGGTTAAAATAGTAGCTGAGATCTTTGAAACTTTTCTGGCCAGTGCTCTTGTACATTGTTTTTGGCTAAGGCACGCCTAAAAATACTCCAGTTGAATTTCCAACATTTTCAGATGTCTTCTGAATCAGAACATTCAGAAGCCCCTGATGGTCATTGCTGTGTCATTGTGTTTAGAATTTATAGAGAACCTCTCTTGCTGGCCTGCCCCAATGGTCAGGGTTGGCTGACAAGATCTTCTCAAGCTTCTTTTGGGGACAGGTCAGCAGATCCCACAGGAAACAGTGCTGGTGAAGATGAGGATTTCATGGCGAAGCAACAGAGGTGTGTGGTGGAGCATGCAGAGAGAGGTTGGGGCCAGGCGGGGACCAGGAGCTGAGACAGCTGCCCTTCTCCGTCTCTCACCTCTGCTGCCCTGCCTTCGGCTGCACTACCCTCTCTGAACCCTGGCTTTTTTTTGGGGGGGTCTCTGGGCACTGTGGACAATGACAGCTACTACCCCTTTCCCAAATTCACATGCCTTCCTTCTAATGTCCCATAGGGGCAAATGAGGGTCTCCAACCTCCAATTCCAAATTCTCAGAGGGGAGCATCTGAGGAGCCCAGTTCGGTCAGATGTCCACTCTTGAGACGAGATTGATTAGGACGGTACGGCATGTGGGCCCCCTCAGCCGGGTGCCTGACCGGCTCTCAGAGGGGAAGCACGGGCTGGGCAGACCCTGCAGAACGCCTTTTAAACCAGTCTGTGTGTAGACTTCAAGGGGACACATTAACATTCTCTCCGTGTAGAGTATGCTGATTAGCTTCCTAAAAAAAATAATTAGTGAAGACCTTTTTGACACTTTGTAGCTCAATCATTGTCTGAAACATGGTCTGTTTTCATTAAGACCAAATATCAAAACAACAGGGACACACAATTTTATCTTCCTGAAAAATCTCTCCCTTCAGAAAAGAGAGACCTTGGGCGACATCTAATTATTCCCATGCCTGTTAATTTGATAGCTTGAAAAATGTTTGTAGTCTTTAAGAATGTCTGTGGAAATTTCCTGTCCCTGCCACAGATCAAATTGTTTAAATGATGGACGGCAATTTTATATTGAACTGTGATAATAGTATCTCATTTGCTGCTACTTAAGTGATTTTTTTCCCTCTTAACACATGTAGGTCAAGTTACTCCTTCAGTTTAAAAAAATCGTGAATAAAAAAGGAGAACAAATGGAACAAAGACAATTATACAACAATTTTAGACGTTTGAAGTAAGACCATTGCATTTCCCAATATTGATTATATTTTCGCTTGATTACAGTGACTCTCCTCAGCTCTTTATTACAATATAGATCATAATGCACAGACTGCATTTATTCTAAACTAAGTGCAAGGAAGTGGAATGAGAAAGGTGGTGAATGAAAAGTAGCTTTTTGACATCAATGAATAACCCTTGAGTAAATAATCATATTTAGCTTTTCTTTAAATTTTTTATTGTTATGTTAATCACCACACATTACATCATTAGTTTTTGATGTACTGTTCCATGATTCATTGTTTGTGCATAACACCCAGTGCTCCATGCAGAACGTGCCCTCTTTAATACCCATCACCAGGCTAACCCATCCCCCCACCCCCTCCCCTGTAGAACCCTCAGTTTGTTTTTCAGAGTCCATCATCTCTCATGGTTCATCTCCTCCTCCGATTTACCCCCTTCATTCTTCCCCTCCTGCTATCTTCTTTTTTTTTCCTTAACATATATTGCATTATTTGTTTCAGAGGTACAGATGTGTGATGCAACGGTCTTGCACAATTCACAGCGCTCACCATAGCACATACCCTACCCAATGTCTATCACCAAGCCACCCCATCCCTCCCACCCCCATCACTCCAGCAACCCTCAGTTTGTTTCCTGAGATTAAGAATTCCTCATATCAGGTCATATGATACATGTCTTTCTCTGATTGACTTATTTCACTCAGCATAACACCCTCTAGTTCCATCCACGTCATTGCAAATGGCAAGATCTCATTCCTTTTGATGGCTGCATAATATTCCATTGTGTATATATACCACCTCTTCTTTATCCATTCATCTGTCGATGGACATCTTGGCTCTTTCCACAGTTTGGCTATTGTGGACATTGCTGCTATAAACATTGGGGTGCACATACCCCTTTGGATCCCTACATTTGTATCTTTGGGGTAAATACCCAGTAGTGCAATTGCTGGATCGTATGGTAGCTCTATTTTCAACTGTTTGAGGAACCTCCATACTGTTTTCCAGAGTGGTTGCACCAGCTTGCATTCCCACCAACAGTGTAGGAGGGTTCCCCTTTCTCTGCATCCCCGCCAACATCTATCATTTTCTGACTTGTTAATTTTCGCCATTCTGACTGGTTGATGTGGTATCTCATTGAGGTTTTGATTTGGATTTCCCTGATGCCGAGTGATATTGAGCACTTTTTCATGTGTCTGTTGGCCATTTGGATGTCTTCTTTGGAAAAATGTCTGTTCATGTCTTCTGCCCATTTCTTGATTGGATTATTTGTTCTTTGGGTGTTGAATTTGATAAGTTCTTTATAGATTTTGGAGACTAGCCCTTTATCTGATATGTCATTTGCAAATATCTTCTCCCATTCTGTCTGTTGTCTTTTCGTTTTGTGGACTGTTTCTTTTGCTGTGCAAAAGCTTTTTATCTTGATGAAATCCCAATAGTTCATTTTTGCCCTTGCTTCCCTTGCTTTTGGCGATGTTTCTAGGAAGAAGTTGCTGTGGATAAGGTCGAGGAGGTTGCTGCCTGTGTTCTCCTTTAGGATTTTGATGGACTCCTGTCTCACATCTAGGTCTTTCAACCATTTGGAGTCTATTTTTGTGTGTGGTGTAAGGAAATGGTCCAGTTTCATTCTTCTGCATGTGGCTGTCCAATTTTCCCAACACCATTTGTTGAAGAGACTGTCTTTTTTCCATTGGACATTCTTTCCTGCTTTGTCAAAGATTAGTTGACCATAGAGTTGAGGGTCCATTTCTGGGCTCTCAATTCTGTTCCATTGATCTATGTGTCTGTTTTTGTGCCAGTACCATACTGTCTTGATGATGACAGCTTTGTAATACAGCTGGAAGTCCGGAATTGTGATGTTGCCAGCTTTGCTTTCTTTTTCAACATTCCTCTGGCTATTTGGGGTCTCTTCTGGTTCCATACAAATTTTAGGATTATTTGTTCCATTTCTTTGAAAAAAGTGGATGGTATTTTGATGGGGATTGCATTGAATGTGTAGATTGCTCTAGGTAGCATTGACATCTTCACCATGTTTGTTTTTCCAATCCATGAGCATGGAACGTTTTTCCATTTCTTTGTGTCTTCCTCAATTTCTTTCATGAGTATTTTATAGTTTTCTGAGTACAGATCCTTTGCCTCTTTGGTTAGATTTATTCCTAGGTATCTTATGGTTTGGGGTGCAGTTGTAAATGGGATTGACTCCTTGACTGGTCTCTCTTCTGTCTTGTTGTTGGTGTATAGGAATGCCACTGATTTCTGTGCATTGATTTTATATCCTGCCACTTTACTGAATTCCTGTATGAGTTCTAGCAGTTTTGGGGTGGAGTCTTTTGGGTTTTCCACATAAAGTATCCTATCATCAGCAAAGAGTGAGAGTTTGACTTCCTTTTTGCCGATTTGGATGCCTTTGATTTCTTTTTGTTGTCTGATTGCTGTGGCTAGGACTTCTAATACTATGTTGAATAGCAGTGGTGAGAGTGGACATCCCTGCCGTGTTTCTGACCTTAGGGGGAAAGCTCTCAGTTTTTGCCCATTGAGAATGATATTCGCTGTAGGTTTTTCATAGATGGCTTTTATGATATTGAGGTATGTACCCTCTATCCCTATACTCTGAAGAGTTTTGATCAAGAAAGGATGCTGTACTTTGTCAAATGCTTTTTCTGCATCTATTGAGAGGATCATATGATTCTTGCTCTTTCTTTTGTTAATATATTGTATCACATTGATTGATTTGCAGATGTTGAACCAACCTTGCAGCCCAGGGATAAATCCCACTTGGTCATGGTGAATAATCATCTTAATGTACTGTTGGATCCTATTGGCTAGGATTTTGGTGAGAATTTTTGCATCCATGTTCATCAAGGATATTGGTCTGTAATTCTCCTTTTTGATGGGGTCTTTGTTGGTTTGGGGATCAAGGTAATGGTGGCCTCATAAAATGAGTTTGGAAGTTTTCCTTCCATTTCTATTTTTTGGAACAGTTTCAGGAGACTAGGTATTAATTCTTCTTGAAATGTTTGGTAGAATGCCCCTGGGAAGCCATCTGGCCCTGGGCTTTTGTTTGTTGGGAGATTTTTGATGACTGCTTCAATTTCCTTAGTGGTTATAGGTCTGTTCAGGTTTTCTATTTCTTCCTGGTTCAATTTTGGTAGTTGATACATCTCTAGGAATGCATCCATTTCGTCCAGGTTATCTAATTTGCTGGCATAGAGTTGCTCATATGTTCTTATAATTGTTTGTATTTCTTTGGTGTTGGTTGTGATCTCTCCTCTTTCATTCATGATTTTGTTGATTTGGGTCATTTGTCTTTTCTTTTTGATCAGTCTGGCCAGGGGTTTATCAATCTTGTTAATTCTTTCAAAGAACCAGCTCCTAGTTTCGTTGATCTGTTCTACTGTTCTTTTGGTTTCTAGTTCATTGATTTCTGCTCTGATCTTTATTATTTCTCTTCTCCTGCTGGGTTTAGGCTTTATTTGCTGTTCTTTCTCCAGCTCCTTTAGGTGTGGGGTTAGGTTGTGTATTTGAGACCTTTTTTGTTTCTTGAGAAAGGCTTGTATTGCTATATACTTTCCTCTCAGGACTGCCTTTGCTGTATCCCAAAGATTTTGAACAGTTGTGTTTTCATTTTCATTGGTTTCCATGAATTTTTTTAATTCTTCTTTAATTTCCTGGTTGACCCATTCATTCTTTAGTAGGATGCTCTTTAACCTCCATGTATTTGAGTTCTTTCCGACTTTCCTCTTGTGATTGAGTTCTAGTTTCAAAGCATTGTCGTCTGAAAATATGCAGGGAATAATCCCAATCTTTTGGTGCCAGTTGAGACCTGATTTGTGACCTAGGATGCGATCTATTCTGGGGAATGTTCCATGGGCACTAGAGAAGATTGTGTATTCTGTTGCTTTGGGATGGAATGTTCTGAATATGTCTGTGAAGTCCATTTGGTCCAGGGTGTCATTTAAAGTCTTTATTTCCTTGTTGATCTTTTGCTTAGATGATCTGTCCATTTCAGTCAGGGGGGTGTTAAAGTCCCCCACTGTTATTGTATTGTTGTCAATGTGTTTCTTTGCTTTTGTTATTAATTGCCTTATATAATTGGCTGCTCCCATGTTAGGGCCATAGATATTTACAATTGTTAGATCTTCTTGGTGGATAGACCCTTTAAGTAGGACATAGTGTCCTTCCTCATCTCTTATTACAGTCTTTGTTTTAAAATCTAATTTGTCTGATATAAGGATTGCCACCCCAGCTTTCTTTTGGTGTCCATTAGCATGGTAAATGGTTTTCCACCGCCTCACTTTCAATGTGGGGGTGTCTTTGGGTCCAAAATAAGTCTCTTGCAGACAGCATATCAATGGGTCTTGTTTTTTAATCCAATCTGATAGCCTGTGTCTTTTGATTGGGGCATTTAGCCCATTTACATTCAGGGTAACTATTGAAAGATATGAATTTAGTGCAATTTTATTGCCTGTAAGGTGACTGTTACTGTATATTGTCTGTGTTCCTTTCTGGTCTATGCTGCTTTTAGGCTCTTTCTTTGCTTAAAGGACCCCTTTTAGTACTTCTTGGAGGGCTGGTTTCGTGTTTGCAAATTCCTTTAGTTTTTGTTTGTCCTGGAAGCTTTTTATCTCTCCTTCTATTTTCAGTGACAGCCTAGCTGGATATAGTATTCTTGGCTGCATATATTTCTCGCTTCGTCCTCTGAATATATCATGCCAGCCCTTTCTGGCCTGCCAGGTCTCTGTGGATAGGTCTGTTGCCAGTCTAATGTTTCTACCATTATGGGTTACATATCTCTTCTCCCGAGCTGCCGTCAAGATTTTCTCTTTGTCTTTGAGACTCTTAAGTTTTAGTATTAGATGTTGGGGTGTTGACCTATTTTTATTGATTTTGAGAGGGGTTCTCTGTGCCTCCTGGATTTTGATGCCTGTTTCCTTCCCCAAATTAGGGACGTTCTCTGCTATGATTTGCTCCAATATACCTTCTGCCCCTCTCTCTCTTTCTTCTTCTTCTGGGATCCCAATTATTCTTATGTTGTTTTGTCTTATCGTATCACTTCTCTCTCGAATTCTGCCCTTGTGATCCTGTAGTTGTTTATCTGTCTTTTTCTCAGCTTCTTTATTTTCCATCATTTGGTCTTGTATATCGCTGATTTTCTCTTCTGCCTCATTTATCCTAGCAGTTAGTGCCCCCATTTTTGTTTGCACCTCATCAATAGCCTTTTTGAGTTCGACTTGGTTAGATTTTAGTTCTTTTATTTCTCCAGAAAAGGTTTCTCTAATAACTTCCATGCTTTTTTCAAGCCCAGCTAGTATCTTTAAAATCATGATTCTGAACTCTAGGTCCGACATTGCACTAATGTCTGTTTTGAGTAGGTCCCTGGCAGACGGTACTACCTCTTGTTCTATTGTTGAGGTGATTTTTTTGTCTTGTCATTTTGTCCGGAGAATAGATGAATGAGCGAACAAAATGCTAGCAGGTTAACAATGTCCCCAGCAAATATACTCTAAACAAATCAGAAAAGACCTGAAATCGGGGAAAAGAAAGGGAAAGAAAGAAAAAAGAAAAAGATAAAAACAAACAAAAACAGAACAAAACAAAAAACAACCAGAATATGATCAAATATGATCAGGCTGTTGCATAGATCAATGCTACACAGTAGATTTTGGGTGTATTTTGGTCTGTTAGAAGAAAGTGCCTCCTAACATTTTAAAGAAAGACTTAAATATGTACAAAATAAGGGTTGATACGATGAAGGGATGGAATATGATTGTAAAGATGAAAATTATAAACAATTTTAAAAAAGGAATTGATAAGAAGGTGTTTGTAAAAAGAAAGGAGAGGATTAAAAAAAAGGAAAGAAAGAAAGAAAAAAAAAGGGGAGAGAATGTGATCAGGCAGACTAGAACAAAGCCATACACTAGAGATTTAGGGTATATTTTGATCTGTTAGAAGAAACTGTATCTCAAAATTTTAAAGAGAGAACAGCTTATATATATATGCCAAAAATAAGGGTAAGTACTATGAAGGGATAGAATATGACTCTAAAAAGGAAAAATAAAAAAGACTTTTTAAAAAAGGGATTGATAAGATGTTGGTTGAAAAAGGAAAAAGAACAATTCAAAAAAAAAACAATTTAAAAAAATTAACTTTGAAAAACTAATGAATCATGGTATAAAAGCCATGAATTCTATGTGCAGTATTCCCCTAGCTCTGGAGTTCTCCCGTTCTCCTTGATCGGTAAACTTGGTCTTGGCTGGCTCTTCTTGCTGATCTTCTGGGGGAGGAGCCTGTTGCCGTGGTTCCCAAATGTCTTTGCCGGAGGCGGAATTGCCCCGCCCTTGCTGGGTCTGGGCTAAATCATCTGCTTGGGTTTGCTCTCGGGAGCTTTTGTTCCATGCAAGCTGTCCGTACAGCTTTGGAGGACGACAGTGAAAATGGCGGTCTCCCACTCTCGCCCCGGAGGAGGCGAGAACTTGGGGCCTGTTCCTCAGTGCGCCCCCAGAGAAAAGGAGTCAGTCACTTCTGTCTCCCCGGTCTCCGGCCGCACTCCGTGCTCACCCGGCCTGTGACCGTGCGTTTCTATCTTTGTCACCCCTCGGTGTGGAGCCTCTAAACCAAGCAGATCCCTGCGGTGCACTTCCGCGCCACTCCTCCCCGGGGAGGAAGGGGAGTCTCCCCGGATCTGCCGCTTGTTGGGTCCCTGCTGGAGGAGCAGTGGCCCAACTGTCACCGATCACAGTTTATGGCAACCCTGAGCTGAGAGCCTGCGCCTCGGCTCCGTCTCTGCAGCTGGATTCCTCGCTGTGATACCTGGGAGCTCTGCTGCACTCAGGCACCCGCGGTCTTTCTGTGACCCTGAGGGTCCTGAGACCACCGTGTCCCGCGAGGGTTCCACACCCCACTTAGCCACTGGAGCGACGTCCCTCAGCAGAGCCAACTTCTTTTTTTTTTTTTTTTAAGATTTTATTTATTTATTTGCCAGAGAGAGAGAGAGAGAGAGAGAGAGAGAGAGAGAGAGAGTACAAGCAGGGGGAGTGGCAGGCAGAGGGAGAAGCAGGCTTCCCGCTAAGCAAGGAGTCCGATGTGGGACTCGATCCCAGGACCCTGAGATCATGACCTGAGCTGAAGGCAGACGCTTAACCATCTGAGCCACCCAGGTGCCCCTGAGCGGAGTCGACTTTTAAAAGTTCCGATTTTGTGCTCCGCGGCTCTATCACTTGCCAGAAGCGGCTGACGCCGTCTATCCTCCTGAATATTGCCTCGGATTCACTTCTCCGCACGTCCTACCTTCCAGGAAGTGGTCGCTTTTCTGTTCAGACAGTTGTTGCTATTCTTTTCTTCGATCTCCTGTTGAGTTTGTAGGTGTTCAGAATGGTTTGATCCCTATCCAGCTGAATTCCTGAGACCAGAGGAAATCCAGGACTCCTACTCCTTTGCCATCTTGCTCCCCTCCCCATATTTAGCTCTTCTAAGCATTGTGTTTGACTAATAACATTATTGAACTCCCCTTGTCAGAGAAAGTTGAATTTCTTAATATGCACCATCTCATGCATCATCCCCTTTATTTTCTATAGTAGATGGAAGATAAATTTTATGGTATTTCTGTCTGATAGGAGAGTAATGGAGAAATGAGATACCTAGCAGCAGGCACTAAGTGTTGTGATCTGTAATTAGATAGTGAAACTTGGGTTTCACAAACCTCAACTTACCAACTCACATTGTTAGACCTTCTTTGAGTGAAGGGAGGCTACCTCAAATATCCCACAATCCCATGTACTCTTTGCTGAATAGTCAACAGACATGTGAGTGGTTTCTGGGTTCAGTATGCTCCACTATATGTACTGAGCAATCAAGCAAGTTCTAGACCTCAGGGGGCCTCTATTCCAGGAGATAAGAGATGTCCATAACTCTGTAAAATACAAGATAGAAAATATGGAGTGACAGGAGGGAGAGGCAGATAAAGACGTTCTGAGGAGGGAACCATTAATTCAACACGTGTGTTGAATGCTCGATGGAGACTGGGCACTGTATGCTTTTATATTTTTTCACTCATTCATTCACTCATACAGTCAGCCCATTCTAACGGAGTAATCACTGTGTGCCAGAGGTTGGCAAAACCTGGGTCGAGAAGATAGTCTACATCCCAGAGATCAGCCTAATAGGAGAGGGATGGGCTAGAGAAAGATGAGAAGAACCATTCGTTGCTGAACAGACACTGCTGCAGCATCACCAGGCAGGGGCTACTCACCTAAGCCTGAGCATCCACTTTTGGACAAGCCCAAGTTATCCAGAGATAGGAGGGATGTGTCAGCTCTGTGGTTGATGTTTACAGTACAATACAGATGAAGCCTACCTCTCAGCTCAATAAAGATTTGTCAAATATTCCATCGAAAGGGTTCTGGGGTTATAGAGTAAGGAGCTATTCATTCTGCTTTGGAGTTTTTAACAAAAGTTTCACAGAGCAGGGGATATTTGATGTGGGGGTTGAAGGAGGAATAGGAGCTTGCTGGGCAGGGATGAGGTGAGGCTAGCCAGAGGCACCACCTATGGAGAAGACACACCTGCTTGTTACTGGTTTGGATAACACGCAGTGTCCGGTGATTATGGCATGGAACTTATTTTTTTCCACTACTCTGCACTTTGTTTAGAAAACCTATCAAAGTGAAAGAGGAGTTAGGCTTTCCTTTTGAAAATTGGTAACCCTAGGGCTAGAAAATCCTTTGCTCTGAAACTTGGAAAGCAGATGTAAACACATTTTTCCCCTCATCAGAAAATGTTTAAACCCATTAGGATGCAAAGATTAGGGGCTTAAATTGGATTCGCAGGAGATATGCCAGCTCCACATATGTATTAGATTATTATTTTTTTTTGAAATGATATAGGCTTTTTGCCCATAAAGTAGAGTAAAGCTTCTTGATAAAACTGCAAAACTAGGAGAGGAAACTCTGAGGAAGACTGAAGGACTTTACTCTGGAAGCCACTAGCTGAAACATCCATTACACATGGACCTTGTATTTTGGACTCAGCTTTCCTTACCTCTCCTTCCTTTTCCTTCTTTTCCAGGTTGCCTCTTGATGAGAAAAGGCAGCCGTTTAACTGCATGCATATTTGCATTATCCAAAATGATCTCACATTATGGTTAAGGTTCTTAGAAGAGGCTACCTTGCTTAGAAAGAGAAAAGTAACTTCCCAGTGGAAGGGTGCTACACATCCAAAGCAGAGAGCAGAGAAAATGGGGAGACAAAGCAAATGCATTTCACGAGCAAAGGTTGTGGCAGGAATCCAGGCACCCGCCAGGTGGAAGTCCTCGGGAGTGACGAAGAGGTTATTGACTTGGAATCCATGCATCCTCCCCTCTTCGCACTTGATAAACCGCCAAGTCCAATTCTCTGAGTACCAGCTCACCTTTTCCAATAATCTCATCCTCCTACAGGTATCCAGTAATATTGCTTAGAGTTATTTGTTGTTTTTTCAACCACAGACTAAACCAGTATTTCTGCACACTAAATTGCATTCAATGAACTCACTTCCTTGATCCTTCAGCAGGGAAGGTATCTCTTTAAAATCAATGAAATTACCAAAGAGCAGAGCACTCCGGGGACTATGAGTTCTGCCCCCAACCTGCTGTGGGTACTAGGGGGTTCTTTGCCTACTGGCACTCATGTGCCCCTACCTTGTGCTCCCACCTAATTGTTCCCAGCCCCGAGTGGCCTCCCTGAGGGCCAGTGTCTAGAGAGAGAGAAGCTGCAGTGTCTAGTTCTGACTTCCCCAATCTGATCACAAGAAGTAGCTATCCAAGTCCCTGGTACAAGGGGAGTGCAGGCGCCATGGGAAATGCTGCCCTTCAGAATGCTTAAAAACATTATCCCAGGGGATTAAGGCAAGAGAGACATACAGGCTTAGAGGGTCTGGAAAGAACCCTGACCGCAACCCTTGTCCCCTAACTTAGTACCTTGAAGAGCTTCTTCTAGTCTCTTAGTCCCTTTTTAAAACCATGCCAGCTTGCCCTTCTGTCTAAACCTACTTTGATTGGGCCAGGATCTTGCCTTGGCATCATGTCTTCCCAGACTGTGGTTATGTCCCCACTGGCCCTTTTGGCCTTTAGAACACTGTTTTGCTCTTTCCTTGTCCCTGACCTTGTAAAATATTACCTGCCACCTGCACGGTCTAGATGCCTGTCCACCTTGACCTCTGGACTAGTCTGTCCCGTGACTCACCATCCATTGCTGGATGTTGGTTATATATTAGTTACTAGCACTGTTGATAGTGTGTATTGAATTAACATGTTAAAAGCTATGATTTATTAAACAGAATAAGTTAAGTCGTTTGCCTTCATGAAGTATTGGCAAGTGAGGGAAGTTATATGAGGAAAAAGATTTTATTACACAGAATACATAGGCACGCGTTGGTATTCTTCTTTTGACTTATTTTATTAGCAGTTATTATTATTATTTTAATGTTTGTTTAAAGTTACCACATCTGAATTATTTGTAACATTCATCATATCCAACAGTAGTTATTTGATTAGATATTTGTCTCCTTTACAACTTTGTGCAATTGCGTTCTTCAAGAAGAGGGACTGTGTCTTATTAGTCTTTGCTTAATAAATAATGGTTGAACTTAATTTCTTTCAAGAGTCAGGGGGTAGGAGAGAGAGGGAGAGAGACAGACAGACAGAACCCAGGAAAGTCACTGGTCTCTTCTGGTTTGTATAAACCTTAATTCTCAGCATATAATCAACTTGTATGATATAATCAGTTTAATAATCAGTGTCTGTGTCCTGAAGCAAGCTAATATTTGGGGGTGTGGTTCTCTTATAACCTTTCTTACTATGTTATTCACCCTGCTTACATTCTCCCCAAATAATGACAGCTAAATTAACAACAGAGCAATAATTACAGATATGTATGGCTATGATAGGTCACTGAAAGTTTTATCTTTCTTTTTTTTCCCCCAGGCATGAGACTTTATGGAGGAACACTGTTCTTTAAAAAACAAAACAGAACAAAAACCAAAAAAACAAAAAAACCTGTAATATAATTCAATGATACAAACCTTTTTTTTTTTTTGTAAATAACAGTTCAGCATCGGAACACACTCATTCTTTTGGTGGGTGTGGTTAGCCTTAGCCATGAAGGAGAGCCGCTGCTGCCCTGGGGAGCCGTCTGCCCAGGTGCTGTGGGACAAGCCAAGGCCTTGTCCAGGGAACCCTGGCTTCTCACAACCCTGGATCACTTCTCCTCTAGCACCTCTTCTTCGAACTGATGTAGGATGAAGTTCAGCCCTTACACTGATGGTCCAGGCATTGCCCCACACTGGCCCCCGCTCTGCTGTCTGGCCAGACTTCTGTGCCCTCCGTTCCCAAAGCATATCTGTCTTCTCTTCTCTGAACCTGTGTACTTCCTAAACACCTTTTAATGTTAGATCAAAATCCATCTGCTCTATCTTCCTGCCCTCAGCAGGGGAAGTCAGTGTTCTAGCCCTCAACTCTTCCATCTCTTGAATTTGAAATCTGGCAAATAGCATCAGGGGTAATTATTTATTATTGCCAGAGATGACTATAAATTCCTATGGGGCAGAGATGGTCACAAGTATTTTTTTTAGCTCCCTGCAGAGCCTGACCACTGTCTGGTTCTTGGTATACAGTGGATGCTTAATAAATAATTGTAACAAATAAATATTTGTTGACCAAAAAAATAAATAAATGTTTGTTGACTAATTGGTTTCATGTCCCTTAAGATGAGCTGTTCTTAATTAATTTAATAATAGGGGCCTTTTTTTTTTCTTAATGTAGCATACAAACAACAGGAAAATCTTTTTGGAATGAGGTGGGATACAAATAAACAATAAAAAATTATTATAAGACTTCCAAAATGTTATTGCTAACCTATGATCTTTTCCTCCATTTTTTTTTCTCAAGAAGTGAGAAATTTTTTAATTAGTGCTATTTGTGTATTAGCTCTGGATCGACCTTAGAATTCTGCTAGATGGCATCAAAGCTGTAATTCATAGACTCCAGTGGTTTAATGTTCAAAATATAGCACACTTCTAAGGATCATTTTAATATATTTAACTTACTTTTTTTTTTAAAGATTTTAGTTATTTATTTGAGAGAGAGAATGAGGGGAAGAGAGAGAGAGAGAGAGCATGAGAGGGGGAGGGTCAGAGGGAGAAGCAGACTCCCTGCCGAGCAGGAAGCCCGACGCGGGACTCGATCCCGGGACTCCAGGATCATGACCTGAGCCGAAGGCAGTCGCTTAACCAACTGAGCCACCCAGGTGCCCTATTTAACTTACTTTTATCTGAATAATATTTATTTAGTGTTTCTTGCGACACTTATTGCAAATGATAGTAATTTAGCTAATTAATCTGAAATGGGTTGTTGTGCTAAAGACATATAAAAGATCCTAATTAAGAACCAAGTAAATAAGTAAGTCTTTAAAGGAGATTTAAATCTCTCCACAGACTTACCCAGGATGAGAACTTTCCCTCTGTTAATGGTGATTGGCAGGTTGTACTCGTTAGTGTGGCAGGTGCCAAGGAGTTGTTGTATGCTTTGAAGAAGATCAGACAAGAATACATATTTAATTCCACCCTAGTATACTAAAAACACCCTTTTTTTGGTGACGGTTTTATTGAAATATAATTCACATACCATACAATTTACCCACTTATAAGGTATACAATTCAATAGATTTTAGTCTATTTATAGTTGTACAACCATCCCCACTATCAATTTTAGAACATTTTTGTCACCCCACAAAGAAACCCAATACCTTTAGCTATACAATATGCAGTCTTTTGTGACTGACTTGCTTTATTTAGCATGTTTCCATGGTTCATCCGTGCAGTGGCATGAATCAGTACTTCATCCCTTTTCTATTGCCAAATAATATTCCATTATGTGGATATACCACCTTTTATCCATTCATCGCTTGATGGAATTTGGGTTGTTTCCACCTTTTTGGCTATTAATGAATAGCATGGCTAAGAATGTTTGTGTATAAGCTTTTGTGTGGACATAGGTTTTTATTTTTCTTGAGTGTGTACATAAGAGTAGATTAACTGGGTCATATGCTAAGTCTGTGTTTAATCTTTCAAGAGAACTGCCAGATTGTTTTCCAAAGTGACTATATCATTTTACATTACTAAGCACACGTTTAATGTGAGAAAATAGGCTCATGTAATATATAAGAGGGTTTCCACATTTGTAAAATAGTGCATTAGTTCACATTTCAGAGTTTCTCCCATTGGTATTATTTTTCTTAACAACTTTATTGAGGTATAATTGACATCCAGTATGATTCACCCATTTTAAATGTACAACTCAGTGATTTTAGTAGATTTGCCAAGTTGTGTGTGTATCACCATAATATGATAATTGATGCACATCACATTGTCTGGGCATTTTCATCACGGCAACAAGACCTCTCTTCCCATTCTTATTTATTTGATCTGTCGTTACTCATTTAATGTTGTGATTTGCTGGCCCGGGTGGTAGATGAGCCAAAGGGCTAAGAAAACTTCATGGCTAACAACATAAAACTGAGACTCTTCTATCAACTTAATGTTTTTTTTTTTTCAAGCCTGAGTAGGTTCACAATCTCATATTGCAATTTTGAAACCTAGAAAGTTCTGAAAATTGAGAATTTTTCATTACTCATTTGGTGGAAAAGCTTGATCTGAACTGACATGTAGATAGGTATAATAAATTTTTGTTCTATTTAATGTAAATAATCATATCTTACTATAGAAATATAAATATTTGATTATGGGGTGCTGCTCCAGCTCTCACTGAGGATTTATAATAAATATGGATAATAAGTATGCATCATTTTCTTTCAAAAATCTAAATAAACTGAACTAGCATAGCATACCTGGCCCCAACAGTTTTAGATATGGTCTCATGGATCTGCTTTTGGTTTTAGCAACCAGCACCGCAGGGCCTTTTCACTTGCTGTTCTGCTGTTCTTCTTCCTGGAAAGTTCTTCTTTCAGCTGTCCTCTAGGTTCCTGCTTGTTATTCAAGTTTCAACTTTATAGGGATTCCTTTCCTGACCACCCCAAACTTTGTACTGTTGTCTCCCCCTACTGCATTGCCTTGTTTTATAATCTTTAGGGTATTCATCCTCGCCTGATGTGATCTAACACATTTGTTCCCTTGCTTGCTACCTATGTCTCTTCCAATATAAGCCCCATGAAAGCAGGGATCCTGGCTGTTGGTTCGCCTAAGATGCTGCTGACAAGGCACCGAGCAGTGCAGTGTGAGGAACACGTCTCCTGGCCTCCGCAGCCCATCCCTCCTGACACGTCTCCTGCTCCTGAGCCAAGTCCATGTGGCTCACTCGTGGGGACCGAGCTGGTCTTGACCTGACAGGGCACTGCTCAGGAGCTGTTACCTAAGGCTTCTGCCTCTCCCAGCACATCAAAAACTAAACGTTTGGTCTTCACTCTTGTGCCAAGCTCCTGTCACCAGGGAGATGGAGACAGGAAGTTCTCTGAGTGGTTTCCAGACCCAAAAAGGAGGACCACTCAGCAGTGAGAGGTAGTAGACTATCATCAGCCTTCAGATTATCTTTAGTCTTCAAAGCTAGATTTTCATCCACGTTTTTGGGTCAGGAAGAAGGTTGTGACCAAAATTAGTCTGCTCTTCTCTTGTCAGATAACTAGATGACAGACGTACTTTCTGATAATGATGCTTAAGATAAGAGAGTGTGTAATTTCCTCCGTTCTAGCTCTTTGCCCCTCTATTTATACCTGGTTTTAAAGGAAAATGCTCATGAAAGTCAAGGACATCCTGGCCTCAGTTTTTTTGGTTGTTAGCTGTAAGTGTCCTAACTGAAAGACCAGTTGAGACAGCTGCTCCTGGCCATGGTTCCAAGGGCCTTTGGAGGTCACTCCAGAGGGCATCCATGTTGGCATCAGTGGTTTGAGTCTCCATAAAGTTCAACCAAGTGAGAGTGTTGTGAGTTCCACTCCTAACCTTATACCTCACCTGCTGGGTCACTATGGGGTGGTCTCTTCATGCCTCTGAGACTGTTTCCAATTGGTACAATGGGGAGGTGATAGTCCCTGCCCTCTGAGTGCTTATGGTAAAGCTTAAATGGACAAACATTTGTAAAGTTTGGCACAGAGGAGGGCCTTGATCCTGCCCATTCCCTTTAGCATCTCCCTAGGATTACCTGATTTGCTTGAAATCATTTCACCCCTTTAGAATATTAATGGGAAATTAAAAACCAGTGAAGCTTAAATATATTTTATGAATTTGCTTCAACTTTCTAGGACGGCTGACACCCAACTCCTTTTGATTCACAAAGTGGAAATTTGGTAGGGTTGAACTTACTCCTCTATTTCACAGTAAAAGAAGGGGAGTTGGCAGCAGAAAGGTGAAAATGGAGGGTGGGCGTGTTCAGTGCATTGTGCTGTATCTAAGACTCCATTCTGTTTGGTCCTGTGAGAGCATTGGAAAGTTATAAGAGTCTGAACTGCAGGGCATGTGGGGCTGGAGGAGGAGTGTGTGAGCAAAGCATGATGAATGTCAAGAGCAAGCTTGGTTTACAAATGAGGCATTGCATAAACAATAAACATCGAGGGAATTTAAGGTTTTAGTCCTAGTCTACTTTTATGTAAAATGGACTTAGTCCTTCAGGGGCTCTGTCTTTTCTTCATTAAAAAAAAAAATCCTCAAATCTTGTATCACTACCATGTGTTTCTGTATCTGCTTATTTCTTTGCCATTTTGAAATAAAGTTATAATTAAGGGTTGACAGAGCAGAGAGTTGAAACTAGGAGGGAATAAATTATAAGAATAACTTCCCATAAAAATTCAAACTTTATATGTAATTTCAGTTCATTACCTGGGCTTTAAAAAGGGGAGAGCCAGCTTATCTCTTAAGCTAGCATCTCATCCTTAGAAATTTAAAAAATGTGAAGTTTGGTTCTGGAGGGTGAAAATGTCATTTCTTGAACACAAACGAACATTAGGAGACCTAGAAGGGGAAAATAACAGAAGATGAGCTTAATGTACACACACTTTGTTCTGAACCCAGCCCCTTGGTTTGTTCAGTTCCCCACAGACTCAAATGCTCACGCACAGAGTATCATGCCATAGGGCGGGTTCCCCGCCACCCCACATTTTGAGTTGGAGCTGTCATCTTCTTGAAAGTCTTGGGCAAAATTCAGACTATTGGCATCAGGATTTTATTTCTGCATTGCGGGAGGAGGGCCTTTCCTGAGGACATTGACGGAGGGCAGGGGGCTTGCGTAAAATGTTTGGGGACTAGGATCATGGGATTAGACTTATTTTTCATTATTCATTCTTGATTTCATTTGGAATAAGCTTTACACATAAGTACATGTGGTTTACTTTAGACTAGAGGAGGAAAAGCCAGCTTGGCCCTATTTCCCAAAGTCCTTCAAAAGTCAAGGATGACCCAGGCCATCTGGATTCTTTTTCCCCCAAGGCACCCAGTATGTTAGGAAGTGAAGAAATGACAAAGCGTAGTTCAAATTGTGGTATATTTTAAATATTTACATTGCACAAATTATGGCTTTTTAACAAAGGGGACCTGTATAATATAGTTGAGCTCTTCCCAAGAAAATAAAAGATACAGTAAAAAGAAGTGGTAATGTCCCCCTAGGCTATGTGGTCCAGGAGGGGGATGGCACAGAAACAGCCTTGCCCTCCAGGGCAGTGGTTTTTCTGTGACTGCACCTGTAATCTCCTTAGGAGATAAAGTGGAAAGTCTGAGTTTAAGGATCTTTGACTTGGGGGCCTGGCCCCAATGGCTGGTCCCTGGAAAGGATCCTAGAGCTACCCTGAGCTGGGTCTTCAGGGAGCTTCCCAGGACAGTTCTTATTACTTTTTGTTGCAATAAGCATGTTTTTGTCCTAAAGCCTTCCTTCACCCTGCAGTCCCTTCCTGCTATGGCCCAAATCTCTCCTCCCTCCCTCTTTCTTTCTTTTCTGCCCTCCCCTCCCTTCCCTTTCCTTCCTTCCTTCCTTCCTTCCTTCCTTCCTTCCTTCCTTCCTTCCTCCCTCCCTCCCTCCCTCCCTCCCTCCCTCCCTCCCTTCCTTCCTTCCTTCCTTCCTTCCTAGTATTTTGATAGTATTTTGACAAGGAGTCTGGATATATTCTCCCAAACTCCTGTCCCTCCCACTTTTCTGCTCTTGCACGTTGGCCCCTGCCCCTATCTCCACTCTGAAATGATTCTTACACAGTCATCCTCTAGTTCACTCATTCAGGTTTGGTCAGAAAAGTCAAAAAACTTTTAGGTATTCAAGTAGGCAATGATTAATATAGGAAATTTAAAACTCACCTGATAGTTGGAAGAACCAGGGGTGTGAAGTTCAGGGAAACTGCTGTCCAAGTGCTTAGATTCAGGAAGTGCCATGGTCACAGGGAGCCACCACCCCCGGCTTTAGCCTCTGTAGACTCAGTGGGTAGTTCTCAGGGGGGCATCTGGATGACACCAGCCAAAGATAAGTGTCATGTGCCGATGCCCACACACTTGGCCATAGCTTCAGTTGGAGAATATTGGCATCTCCTGTCTTTGCCTTGCTGGTCTATCCGGGATCTAATCCAAAGACCTGCTGGTAAAGGATTCTTGAACATGTAGTTTTCAGGCTTCTGGCCCCTGCCATGGAAGGGGTAGCTTAGGTGATGCTGAGTGTCAACAGGTGCCGTCCAACGCATATCCTTAATCAGCAGATTTTCCATCATTACATTCCTTGGTATTACTGTGAACTTTTGCAGCCCCTGCCACCATCCTTTCCTCAAATGTTCCTCCTGAGCTCCAACTCCCTCTCTGATCATTCCTTGGTATCCCAGTGGTACTAGATAGTGGTTAATAGCACCAAGCTAGTTACCAGGACTCTGTCCATCTCTTCATTCTCTCTGTCCTGTTGGCCTCCAAGTCTTGCAGATTTGCTTTCTTAAATAGCTTTAACATGCCTTTTCTACAGTCTTTCTCTTTATTGCCTTGGATCACCCTCTGAGAAAATTTTTTAAATCTAGATAACTTCAATAATATTAAAACTCTCCAGCTTCCTTTTGTGCTACCTCCCTCTATGCAGTCCCACCTCTGGGTGCCCCCATATACTGAATTCCTTGTGGTTGTCTGAATGTGTCATGTTCTCTTTTGCCTTAGGGTCTTTGTACATGCAATGTCCTCATCCTGGAAGGACCTTCCTGTCATCTGGGCTAGCTCTTACCCTTTAGGTCTCAACATATATGAGAAGCCTCCTTGTACCCCTTTAAACCCAGTCCAGTTGATCCCGCAGTGGACTTCTTCCTCTTGGAGCCTTTATCACATCGAACGTGGTTGCCTATTTCTCTGTCTCCTTCCCTAGACTGTAATGTCCTCAAAGGAAGGAGATGCATCTTATAAATTTTATATTCCCAGCCAAACACAGTGGCTGGCACATAGTAGGGTGAATAATAGATCGTCTTTAATTTGTGCAACGGCTCTATTTTGAGCACTGGCCATGTGCTCAGTGTTGTTTTAATAACAAAGCATGTCACCATTCTGTGGGAGGTGGGTGGTGATGGTAACTCTGAGGAGGGGTCATTGGACCTGCAGCATGAATGACAAGGAATAGGGGGCAAACATCCGAGGATCTGGGAGAACATCCCTGGCTGAGAGTACAGGAAAGGTACAGACATAGACGAGTCTGTGATGGTTTGGGGCCAGAAGGATGGCTGGAAGTCTGGGGCCAGGGCAGGAGGGGGCCTCTGAGGATGAAAGGCCAAATCATGAAGAGCCTGGGAGTCATGGTCATGAGTGATGGGAATTTATCAGAGGGTTTCAACAGAGGAGGGATGCCATCAGAATTATTCTTAAAAGGTCCTTCTGGCAGCCATGTAGAGAGTAGAGCTTGAAGCAGAAGCTGGGGTCCTGTAAGGAGGCTGGGCTGTATAGGGACAGATGGTTGTGGTTTTGACTAAGTTCTATGGGAAGATGATGACAGTGATGGTAAACATGAGGCATGCCTTGGAGAGAATTGGGCTCGCTGATGGGTTGAGATATTTGTGCGGTCAGTTCGCATTAAATTGAGCAGTTTCCCTGTGTCAATCTTTCCTTATTTCGGGTTTATCCCCTTCTAATTTATTTCAACACTGCTCCCAGATTAGTATAAAGATGACTTAACGTGCAGAAGTGATCATGTTGCTCTTCTGCCCAGTCGGACCTCTTTAGTGCCCCACCCCTGTGGTGCAAGGGACACAGGATTCCTTTGCTTAGCTCATTGCCCATGCTCACCTGAACCCTACCTGCCTGACTTTTGGCACCCTCCTCCCCTTTATCTGCCCCATTCCAGGCCACCTGCTGCTCTGACAGACAGGCAGGGCTCCTACCTTGGAGCCTTTGCTGCTCCCTCCCCGTCATTTCTCTTGGCCATGTGGCTGACTCACCTCACCCTTTAACCCAAGCTCATGGTCACATCATTTATGACACCTTCCCCATGGTTTCCCACACCCTGGTAGGGTTATCTGCTCCCTGCTTTGAGTTTTCATTACACTTGACACTCTCTGCCCTTTGTTTTCCCCATGTGTAGAGTTGGGATACTATCTATGCTTTCTTTTATGGGGTGGTTGTAAGGAATAACTGGATTAATTGGCTTGAACACTTAGAGTAGCTCCACACATGGGAACAGGGGGTGTGGAACCCGACAGCTGTTTGCTGTTGTCACCTGTGTGGTCCTCCTATTATAGCCCACACCACACTGTCTGATGACTTGCTTCTCCTCCCAACTGGATGACAAATATGCCAGTTGTCTTCATGGCCCAAGCCCTGGCATAATTCTCTGATATGCTTCATCATCATCATCATTATTGCCCTTGGCATCATCATCGGCAATGATAAGAGCTAACACGAATGGACATTTACTGTGTGCCAGGACTTTTGCCCAGAGTGCTCTCATGAAGTTGCTGGAGCCAGGATTCAAAGTCAGACGTCTGACTTCAGATCCTGCTCTCTGGACCAAAATATGTTGCCTCCTGACCCCCAGCTGAAGTTGCCTGGTAAACACTTGGATGGCTGGAGAGAAGGAAAGAATAAAAAGAGAATTAAAATAGCGTTTTCATGCATCAAATGTATGTAAAAATCCATCTTGAGTAGTAAAGTCTGAATGGACTTGGAAATTGTTCTGTGTTTTTTCACTTTGAAGGAGAAAGAGAATTTTCCTCCTCTGGCCGTGGTTGGGGTCCAGGGGCTGGGAGCTGCCTGCCACACTGGCTGGCCTAGTCCATGTCTCAGGTGCCATCTGTCAAAAGAGGTTGCTTTGGCAAACAGCTTAATTTCTGTGTTTGTGCCATTCTGAGGACATCAGTCAAACCTTTCAATAAAGGCCCTGGCTTCATTCCATTTTCAGCCTCACTGATCACGGATTTTGCTGTTGAAGCTGGAAAAGACTGGTGGATTCTGAAAACCACTCCTTAAGGAGCAGGTGCACAGCCTTGTGTTTGTGAACACGAGGTTTGGAGTCCTTTCCTTGGCAGTAGAATTAACGTTCACATAACCTCCATGTAACTGTGAACTTGAGGAGTTGTTCCAAGTTCCCCCACGTGAGCTCCAACCGTGGGAGGCATAGACTCTGTGAGCTGTCCCTGTTAAAATCAAGCCATGTTATGCCTGAACATCTTGTCTCTTCCCCTGCCCCATCATAATAATTTCTTGCACTTGTGCAGAATCCTTTAGGAAATGTTTTGTGTCTACATTCTCATCAAATTCACACCCTGAAGTAGAGAGCAAAGATGGTATTATTTTGGTGCCTTAGATAAAAAAACTGAGACTCAGAGAAGTTAAGATTTTCTCAGATCAAGTAACCAGTGAGTAGGATGATCTGGATTCAAACCCTTGTCCTTGGGCTCTGAGACCTGTTCTCATTCTACTGGACCAAAATCTTCCTGCAGGTCAGGACTAAGTCATTTATTGCTTAGTGTCCGACTCAGTTCTTGGTGCCATTCTGATTACTTAATGGGTTATTATCAAATACTTACTAAACTAAGTTGAACAGAAGTGAACTACAACTCGGAATAGAAACTCTGTAGGACAGATTTTCTTACTGGCCCCAACACCTTATTAACTTGGCTGCACCTTATCTTATGGTAGATGTTCCCGTCTTCCTTAGCTAGCTGGATGGTACCTTCAATGCTCTACCATTGTGGGTTCCAGTCCACACCTCTCAGTAAGTCCTGGAAAAGATGTAATTAAGGGCTGGAACAGAATTTTATTCACCACTGTCAGAGCCTTCAGTGATAGGTGATTTCCTTACTTAGTGGAAAACAAATGTCTATCCTCAAACCGACATAGTCCCACTCATCCCGGACTGTCCCCACAGGAAGTTAATGACAGTTCCAGTTCCATTGCCCACAAAGGAAATAGCCCAGTTATCCCCCAACTGAAGAGTCCTGAGGGGACTTTTCAAGGTTTATGGTTAAGTACACTTGATTTTGGTAATCAAGGAAGCCATTCCCAAAAAGGCAACATAAGTGGTAGTCCATGCCACAAACTGCTCGATCATTTGGAAAAATTACTCGTCTTCTCTTCCTAACTCCTCCCAGCTACTGTGGCCCTTGGGCAGCCCCTGGAGCAAAGTTTGGCTGTTTCTATCTGCAGTAGCTTGGCACACGTTGCACTTGGGCAAATGCAGCTTTAGCTGTAGAATGACGTGGCTTTGGTTTGGAAATTGGCCATTCATGTTGATAACAGACATTGATTTAATCAGCCTCAAACTGATAACAGATATCTCTTGTGGAAACAAAGATAGTTTGTTATTGATTGTGATCCTGTCTTCTGATGTAAGTTCTAGGCTTATTTTGTCTTGTAAAAGTCTGGTGTGGGCTTATGTAATCTGAAGGAGCAGGGAAGTGGGGGAGCTGAGGAAGGGAGGAGAGCCCCAGGTACATGTTGAATGTGTTTGCTCTTTTGTTCCGTTACCTGCTTTCTCTGGAAACTTTATAGATTAGCTTTTATAATCCACTTTGAAATGTTTGCCCGTTTTGAAAGCAGAGCAATCTTTGCAGCTTTCAGGCAGAAGGTCATTTTATACAGAATGTTCATTCGTGTGCAACAAAGCTTATTTCTTCTACAGGAACAAAGAAATAATGAAGGCTCCTTAAAAGCTGTTTTTCTCTAAAACGATCATCTTGATAGTTGGTGATTTATTTATATGTGTCATTTCTATTGGAATTGAAAAGTGAAAACATTACATCAATAAGGATTACTGAATATTAGGAAGCTCTTAGATATGACTCTGTGGATTTCAGCATTCCATGGTGGGACGGAAAAGAGTTCTTGTTTAATTGTGTCCATCTTTCCAGGTTATTGACTTTTGCGCTGGCTTATTGCCGCTGGTCTTTGGTTGATGTGGCCTTCTGTGTAGGTCTCTGAGATCTAGTTGTTTCTAGAACATTTTCTTGCCTCCAGAAGTTCCTTTGCTCCTGTGGGCTGGAACACTGCTCAGCACCTTTCCTTGTTCTGGAAGAGCCTCCTGTTCTCCTTTAGAGCACAACTGTGATGTCACTTCCTTCTGGGAAGCTTCCTCGCCTACTGGCAGCGTTCTTTGTCACTTGCCCCTTTATGATGAAATCACTGTTTTCCTTGTGTGTGGCCCTCACCCTTCTGTAAAGCACCTCATGTTGGTTCAGGACTCCCTTTTTGGTACAAGCCCCACACTTTGGGAAATAGTGATGAGACTGTTCCAGCTACAAAAGCAGCAAAAATGAATCTATGCTGTTACAGGGTAGTAAAAACTCCATCTTGAGAACAAAAGGGAAGGGATTTCCATGCAGAAGGAATGAAAATGTAAATTTGAATATCCTCCTCTTCTCCCCCTCCCCCAACTTAATGGTTCTTAAACTGTTGGTTTCTGACCCTTTATACAAGAAAGCAGTGTTTGAAATTAGCCCTGGGAACAAATCAATCTCATTTTATCGAGATTCCCAGAGACATCTTTTCATGCGCTGACAGCAGTTTGAATGAGGATAGAGATTTTTCATTTTATTTCTAGGATCAATTGAGTTTGAAATCTGTGATGTGGAGAGGACCAGGGTCTCCTCTGTCTTCAGTGCTGTAGACGGTCAACATGTTGGGTTCAAGCCCTGCCACATAATATGGTGCTAGGGTAGCATTAACCCCAGGCAGACACTGATGGGCAGAAGGTGTAACTCTTCCTCCATCGAACTGTAGCCCTTAAAGCAAAAGCTGCTCAATCTAGTGTAAGGAAAAGTGAACCATGCCACACTAGGTATGGTTGTAACTGCAATTATCATTCTTGATCGACCTATTTGGTTGTTCTTCTACACTGAGTTTAGTGCTTGTTGGATTTGAAGGAAGACTCACATGATCTCTAACTCTGATATTCTTGACAATTCAATCATTAGCTCCAAGTGAACCATTGGTGCAGCCCAAAGCCATTTTAATGGTTATAGATTTTCCTTAGAATCGCCTCAGTTGAGCTTAACCCCCCCCTTTTTTTTAAAGATTTTTTATTTATTTGAGAGAGAGAGTGAGAGAGAGCATGAGAGGAGAGAGGGTCAGAGGGAGAAGCAGACTCCCTGCTGAGCAGGGAGCCCGATGTGGGACTCGATCTTGGGACTCTGGGATCATGACCTGAGCTGAAGGCAGTTGCTTAACCAACTGAGCCACCCAGGCGCCCTGAACTTAACCCTTTTTTTGAGAAAGAATTATGTATTCATTCCAGAAAAAAAAAATGGCAGTAAAAATGCTGGTCTGATTATTAAATGTGTTGTTGCAAAACGTTAAATGAAAACCACGAAATGTATTAAGTGCTTTGAAATCTTTGTTAAATTCCAATATCCCATTATAACAGCATTTACAAGCCAAAGCTTTTTAGTTTTAACATGAGAAATAAAAATAACGTTTTTCTTTGCTACTCCATATGGTTTTTATATTTCTGTTTTGCTTTAAGGATTTTCTTCTGTAATTGCTCCCTCCCCCGCCTTTCTCCTTTCTTATTAAAAAAAACTTTTTTCATTTGTACATAATTTGTTCATTCTGATAGAATCAGTAGGAGTCTAGTAGTAGGTTACTTTGTTGTATATCATATTTTCTGTTACCCTTCCCCTCCCCCCCATTCTTTCTTTCTTTCCTCCCGTTAAGCCAAGATAATCAGGAATAAAAAAGATAATAATAATAAAATCAAATACAAGTAGAACAAACAAAATCGTTTTCTTTTTCTGATCCAATTTATATTGTGACTTGGTGTCCTATTTTCCCTCCTCCTGAACCATGATGGAAAGCTTGACCTCTATGATGTCTTTAGCTATAGTCTTGATTTAAGTGTTTTGGGGGGGGAGACAGGAGACTGCATCCTGTAGCATCGTACTGATTATACGTGGGGTCACTGTAACAAGAAATAAGATGTGATTTTAAACGAAATGCTTTAATATCCCACTATTCCCCTTGGCAGTTTTGCCATCACCATGGCTATAAATAGTGTCCATGGTCCATGGCTTCTAGCATTTCTTATTTATAAAGATAGCTTTTGTTTGTATTTATTTCACTAAAAGGGAAGAGTTATTTAGAAATATAAAAAGTCGCTGAAACATACATCAACTCATGAATTGCAACTTTCCGGCTCGTAGATGCTTTGTTCCAAGGCCAGGATGTATATTCCAGTACACTGTTACCATTTTTGTTGAGTGACGGATTGCTTTGGCATCAGCTTGGGGAGGATCCATGGACGGCACGGCCGGTTCCTTGCCTCCGAGCTCAGTTTTGAATGCTAGTCTTCAAAGCCATTTTTATTTCCAGTGTTCAGTTTTAATTAAAAACCACATTCACAATTCTATAATCCCATCTGCAGATCCAAAAGGGGAATTCATACGAGAGAAAATTAACTTATTATTATGAAAAGCACACTTCTTTTCCAATAGGTATAATAGAGTAACAGTTTCCCTCAGGCTCAGTGGTTCCTTATATAATAACTAAAATATTAGCAAATTTTAATTGATTTTCCTTACCTGCAAGTGGTACTCAAACTTATTTTTAAAACATACTTAATTTGATTTAGATGATAAGGGTATTTGCTCAGGAAAGAGACATGAGAGGCTGCTCTTTTCTACTGGCAAGTGTCAGAGATGGAAGTTGAGTGGTCTTGACTTTTAAATGGTGATTCAATTTATTTTTGTTTTATTAACAGTAGGAACTTCTGTCTTCAGGACTCCATTTTAGGTAAATTTATGGCACACGATATCCTTCTTAAGTAACATTTCTTTTAACTCATGTATCTTTATAAGAGTATTTCAGAAGAAAGATCAACTATCCTTTGTTCTTTACAAAAGGTGCACAGTTCTTGTGATGTTTGTCATTACCATTGTGCACAAGAGATGTGCTTATTCTCGGGGATTTCCAGTGTGAATCCTTTCAAAGAGCCCTGTTCCAAAGTACTCACTTGCTTTACATGAGATAACTATTAGGTGTCACTGCCAGTGGACCATATTTTTTTGAATCTTATTCTTAAGGCTTTGTAGTGAGCTTGATGGGAAAATATCTTCATGGAAACAAGAAATATATGAATTAAATTAAGTTAAAAAAAGCATGTGGCAAATTTAACTTGAGAATGAACATAAAAGCTGGCTAGCTGGCTAGCAGGGTACTCACTGCTCCACACAGAGAACAGGGCTCTGGCTGATCTTAGTAGTTAGTACAAAGGTATTGAATTGTTTCCAATATATTACCTTCTTGTGCCCCATTGTTACAGGATTTGTGTCCCATTGGTGCCCAGGTTCTTGGTCACACCGCTTTGAAGAATGAAGAGGTAGACCAGACGAAGAGTGGTGGGCAGCAAAGCAAAGTTTATTGAGCAAGAGTACAAAGCTCCTAGAGAGGGAGGGGGACCTGAGTGGTTTGCCCTCAGCGTTTCTAAGTTTAGGGGTTTTTATGAACTCTTTTGCGGAACTTTCCTAAGCAATCAGGGTGTGCTGAGTTCAGTCAATCAGGGCTTTGGTCACATATCTGTCTACCTATTAGGTTAAAGTCCAGGTGCTGATGGTCTTTTTTTGCTGACATCTGGGGGCTTAGGTCTCAACTGCGTCTTGCCCGTGATATTGACAAATGCTTTTGTAGTTAATTTTCTTATTGTAGGTGGTTTTGCAGAAGTCATTTCTGCAAAAGCTGCAAAGCAGAATGTCTGTGCAGTCCTGTCTAAGCTGCAAAACAAGATGTCAGTGCTGTTTTATCTGAGCTGTCCTGACTCCATATTTTTTTGTTTGGGAACCTGGCCCTGACTACCTCACTGTCCAACTAACTCCTAACACCATGACATGTATTACAGTGGTTGAAATACATTTCATGTCATGTTATATATGAATGTCATATGGTATGTATGATATGCATATACAAATATACGCACAAAGGCAAATGAAATGTATTTTTCTAGATACATGAAATACATTTCGTGCTGTGTTATTTTGTGATAATTTCAACTACCTATTATTTCCATCTTGTTCTCTTATTTGTTGGTGTTACACTGCTTTATTGTTTTCCTCATTTCCAGTTGTTCACTTCTTTTAATATTATTTTTGTCATCATGAAGTTTTATTTTGTTCTTATCTTTTGATCATTTGTACATGTCATCCACATTTCTTCTCTGGGTTCTCAGAGTACTTAGACACCATGAAACAACAACTTCTGTGTGTTTAGGTAAATACATAATCAAAATGCGTGACTTTTTTTTGATAATGTAAGTGTCCAGACATGTATAATATTTATAACCAATTTATAAATCTCAGTATGTAACTGATTTCATGATACATAACATAAAAATTCTAAATCTGTTACGAAGATTAAGAGAATAAGCTCTGACAAATACATAGATTCCTTGTATCACTGTCTGTCACTCATCTGTCAAAGTCCACCTGGATGCATTTGCTGATTGGGTCATGTGATCCTGGAAGGCTGACAGACTTCATTGTTTAGGATGATTCTAGGAAGACTGTGACCCAATGAAAGCTTGGGGCCAATGGATCCAATCTACATAGAGTGTCTCTCCTTGTTTTTCTTTTTCTCTGTTTCTCATTCTCTCCATTTTATGCTTCTAGAAAGCATTTAATGTCTTATAATGAAAATACTTATGTACACAGATTCTAAAAAGACAAATGAAAGTTGGAAAGACCTTGGAGGGCTGGTGGATATCATTAATCAAGGCAGCAGGGATGAGTTCAGCTCTAGGATGAGTGCTGTTTTTTTGCCACTGGTTCTCAAATTTAGCGGCTTCCGAATTCCCTGGAGGGCTTGTTAAAGCAGATTGCTGGGCCCACCCCCAGGGCTTCTGATTCTGTAAGATGGGATGGGGCATGAGAACATGCATTTTTAACATGTTCACAGGTGAAACTGATGCTGCTGGAGTGGGACATCCCTTGAAGAAGCACTACTCTAGGGTCACTGTTTCAGGGTTTTCAGATGAAGAAACTGAGGCCCAAGAGGGGCAGAGGCTTGCCTGAGATGTAGTGGGTTGCATCTAGGCTAGAATTAGAACTGGGTCTTCTGGCTCTGACCCTATAATGTTCTCCTGGGGTCTGTTCTTTGATTGACCAGAGAAGGGGAAATCTCTTCCTGGCCATCCGAAGGAAATGTGGGAAGCCAGATTTGCCACCCTCCTGGAGTCCTGTCTGCGGGTCTCTGGCTGGCCTAGCTCTTTTTTTGTATGTTCTATGGAGAGAGACGGCTTAGTGGTCTATATTGGTGCCTAATGTTACCCACATATATTCCAACCTCTTCATTTCCATATCCAATTTAATAATTATTCATGGAACATTTGTCTGTTGATTCGTAATCATTTAGAGATTAATACCCATGTCATCATATTTCAAACGTGGCCTATTAAACTCAAGTCCGTATTATGTCAATTAAAAAAAGTTAAAGATGGCCTAGGCTACAAGAGTAACCAGGAGAAAAATAGAAATGGCTGAATTTTTACCTGGATCTGAAGGTTTCACTTTTAGTTTGATGAAATTTCAGTGAACTATTATCTCACTAAATGAGTTTTGTGCAGTATTCTCTAGCCTATGTTTTCAACTTAATATTGGCAAATTCAAATTAATGTAAAAATGATTTCGATAGGTGACTAATTGCCTTTAAATGGAATTTTATGAAACTGCTTTCATAAGACTATGGATTGTTTGAATTTAGTTGGCTAAGAAGAGTAACAAGAGTTGCATATTTATGGGTCCTGCTTATTGATTTAATTTCAGTGATTTTCTTATTGGGATGCAGATTGTCAAAATGGCATTGAGGTACCATAAATTCAAATAACTGTCACCTGATAATTACATACTAGAACTGGATGTGGAAAGAATTGCTTTGAATGATTGAGGGAATTAAAATAAGTAGCATTTCTCAAACCAAAGGGGAAGAAAGTTAGCCCACTTAGTGTTGGGCTCAATTTAATAAATCTTGACCCAAGAGCCCTCTATACCTAAGGGATACACTCGTCTAGGTTGGTTTTGGCATCCACATTGGGCCTCAAGGGCCAGTGTCTTTGAATTGTTACAAATTGCTATGAAAATGGATGCAGAACTTGTGTGCATGCATACACACATAAGAGTAACTATTTGCTAGAAAAACCACGATGGAATGATGGAGGCAAAAACCAGATTTGGACACTGGTATTGCTCTCTTCAGTTTCATGGGAGCAAAGCCTCCAGGTCACAATGCACATGCCATGATGTAATCTGTCATCTTGGGGCCATGGAGAAACACCAGTCTTTTCGCATTGTTGGAACGGGGTCCGGGCCAGAGTTTGGATCCTTCATGTCGCCTTCTCTCTTTTCAGCGTCTTGTGGAGGCTGCAGAAGAAGCACATCTGAAACATGAATTTGACGCAGACCTGCAGGTAACCGATTCTAGTCAGAGTTAAGTTTTTTGTGTGTTGGCTGCCAAACGAGAAGCACTAAGTGTGCCAGAGACACCTGCTTTCAGTGGATGGGAGAGAAGGGCTCTCAGGAGAATGGTACAGAGTTGGAATAAATGTGCCTATTTCTTGACGGGGCAGGATGGCGATCCCCAACCATTTTCCACCACAACAGTTATAGTGAGCGACGACACACACTCATGCACATGCACAGAACAGATTTTGATGAACTCCTCCCCAGTTCTGGAGGACGTTACCTCAGTCAACTAACAATAATCACCAGAACTCCTAATGGCATATTGTGTAGATATGTGTAAGCAGATATGTGTAAATACCACTTCCCTGGCTGGATTTTAGATGACTGAAAACAAACTTGTGATGGATATAGTCTTGCATTGACTGTTAATTGTGTCTAAAAATTAAATCCCTCACTGACATGGGATTTGAACATCTGTTTAATAAACTTCTGGCAGTATATCTTATATCCAACTATGGAATACCTGTGTTTGGCCGAGAAGGATTTTGATGTTGCCATGTAGATAGAAAACATATTAAAAGGTAACAAGTGAATTGAATAATACCTGGAGATTCCTTTGGGTCCCTCTTCCTCTCAGAGGAAATTTTATCTTTATTGTCATTTGGAGCTCTGTGGTGTTTCCTCACTGCTCCGTAAACAGAAGGAGTGAATCTTAATCCTTAAGTCTGTGCTTTGCTAGAATGTATCTCTTCTATTGGCATGTGGTCACAATTAGGAAGTAGTGTTTATTTTGCTGTGTTTCATTTATTGGAAACAATAAAGGCAGACATGAATATGCAAGCACAAAAAAAGGTGGTGATATGAAAATAGGCTTTGGTGTCTTCGTTCCATGGATGAACTTCTCATCCCTCCCCATCTATATTTTTTTCCTTATGGGTAAAAGAACGCACACTCAAATGGGGTAATTGAAGAAAGTTTAATAAAAGGAGTATTTACAAAGGTATGGTTAGAGAAACCAACAAGTGATGGTGTTACCCCAGGGCAAGCCACACTTCTGGCCTGAGGAGCGAGAGGAAGGAGTGGTTTCTAGAACCCAGGCAGAGTAGCTATATGGAAAGGGTATTTGATAGAGATGTGCAGCCAATCATGGTGAGCTAGAAGGATGGAATTTAGGGGGATAATATCCTGATAACAGCGTCTAGCCTTCTGATATCTTGCTGGGATCCACCATTGGCTGAAGCCAATTACTGGTGTGGTTGATGTAGTTCAGTCTTCTGAAATTGAGCTAGGTGCAAAAGGATGAATAATGGGTCTGGAGAGGAAAGAGGAACTGTCAAACCCACCATTTGGTGGTCATTTTCAGAAATGATGCCAACATCTGAAGCAAATAGAGCCAGGACTGTAGCCAAGCACGAGAGGTTCCGGGGGCAGGGGTGGATAAGTGCCAGGGACTATTGGTAACATCAGGAGTGGGGGGTAGGCCAGCCCAGCTCTTTGAGCAAAGCTGCAAGAGAAGGAGCAGAGGAGTTACCTGAATATAGCAAGAAGCACCTTGCTTCCTCCAGCCACACCTACATGGTGGCCGTAGGAAGGTCCGGGGGCCGTTTACTGGTCACATTTATCTTTAGTGTGCCTCCTCTTCAGAGGGTTTGGAATCCCTAGAGTGGGTCAGAGGGATTGAATGGAAGCATCAGGAAGCAACTTTGTAACTGTGAGGGTTGTAGGGACCTCTTGAATGTGTTGCCAAGAGAAACCATCTCCTTCTCCTGGGGAATATTCTGGTTGTAGATTACCAAAACTCAATTCAAATCAACTCAAATGAGATTATAATGCTGAATAAAATAAGAATCCATGGGTCCACTCGAATAAGATACAAATAAATAGACATAGATGATAGATAAATACATACATAAATAAGAAGGGAAAGCTCAGGTGGCTCAGTTGGTTAAGTGTCTGACTCTTGATCTCAGCTCAGGTCTTGATCTCAGGGTTGTGAGTTCAAGCCCTGCACTGGGCTCCAAGTTGGGCATGGAGCCTACTTAAAAAAAAAAATGACAAAGGAAAGGGAAAGCTCTTACAGTAGGATGCCAACTAATAAATATAGGAGAGATGGTGGATATAGAAGGTTATGGTAATAATTCAGGCAAGACTCTTAAATGGATACTAAAACTAGTAGGAAAGAGTTTGATGAAGAACAGGACATTGATTGTTTCAAAGTATCTGCCCACAAATTTCTTATTAATTACAAAGCAGAATATAGCAACTTTACCATGGAAAAACCTGGCAGATACCACCTTAAACAGGTAATCAAAGTTAGTATCACCGGTGATGAGACAAAGTGATGTCAAGTGCCTCCAGATGTGTGTTGGGCTTTAGGACAGCATCCCTATGTAGAATTCTTGCCCGGAATGTGTAACCTGAATCTAATCATAATAAAACATCAGACAAATCTGGATTGAGAAATATTCTACAAAGTAACTGGATGGATTCCTCTTCAAACCTTCCAAGGTCAAGAAAGACAAAGAAACACTGAGGACCTGCTCTAGACTAAAGGATACAAAGGACCCATGATGATGAAATGCAATGGATCCAGAACCAGAAGCAAAGATTTGAAAATGGACTCTGCATTAGATAATAATGATGTATCAATGTTGAATTTCCTGGTTTCCTTGTATTGTACTTATGGAAGAGAATGTCTTTGTTCTTGGATTTTTCTGTACCAAACATTTGTATCCACTTGTCCAACAGGAAGAAGTCAGTTTATAGGAGAGTGAAAAAGATGATTGGAAAATCTGGTGGTGGTTATAGCTTATATAGTCAATTTTATTCTGAGATCAGTTGTCTACAAAATATGAGTGGGCGAGGGAGGGAATGATTTAATGACTTGAGGGGATTATTTATCCTTCAGCAGAGGACAAATGTTCTGTGGTTTAGTTCAACTAACCTAGAGCCACTTCTTTTTTGTCCCTTGGAAGCTAGTGCTACCTTCAAGAATGCTCTGATTTCCTATTATTGAAGCTTTACAGTGGAATTCTGGTATAGCACAGCTGATTCCCTTGTCAAATGTGGTGCTGTAGACATAAATGCACCATTAGCATCTCCCTCCAAAAGAGAGAGACAGAGACAGAGACAGAGACTGAGAAAATGAGTCTTTAGATTGTTAGAGTTTTTGTTTTCTTAGGAACAAAGAAGGGGAGCCCAGTTTTTCTTCCTCCAATGATCTGTTTTATATAAATGCAAGAGAAATATCAGGGGCTGTAGTTGTGGTCTGAACCAGAGTAGAGGTTGAAATAATCTGTCAATATTACAGAGTGTCATTTATTACCTGGACCTCAGACCTTGGTGAAATCTTCTCTGGGTCAGAGTAAACCATGTGTGCTTTTGTGAGAACCTGTAAAAGAGAAGCCTTTGAGAAAATAGATGTGCATGGAAGAATGCATGTCTCCTTCGATGAAGGTTTTGAAGCTGCGAAGCTTCAATGCTATTAAGTGCAAGTCTTAACAGCTTGGATGTCAGCCCCATTGCTATCACTGGGATAGCAGGTCTGTGCATGGGCTCTGGGTTTATTGCTACAACAGTCCATTAGAGCTGATCAATTGTTAATCTGGGTTCCATTGACCTCTTGGCAACCCCTGCTGGTGGATTGTTTTTATCAAAAAAATTTCAGACTACCATCTGCTCATAGTGAAATAATGCTGAGGACATCCCCGTGCTATTAGTTCAGAGGGAGCTGGGAGTCTGTTTTCCTACAGAAAAAAACAAAACAAAAAAACAAAAAACAGTGCTTTTGTAAAATTTCTTAAACTCTGTAGCTTCGAGTCTTAGACCCTTGTCCCCAAAATAGAAAAGAAATGGTGGATCAGCCTCTTCTTTCCATTTAGATTGGAGTTTTTGCATCAGTGCTTTGAAAGTGAAGAATTTGTTTCTCATTGGTGGAATCAAGAGTTATCAGAAGAAAGCCATTCCTCCTTTTATTGTCAGGATTTTATTTCTCATTTAAATTTTGTCTTACATTCTCTTTAGAGGTTGATGTTCTTCTCATGGGCTTATGGCCTTGACGTCAGCAGTCCCCTTTGTAAGGTCCCCTAACACGGTATTAGCTTATTCTTAACAAAAACTCCGTTGGGGCAACAGGCAAAACCCAGCCTTGGAAGGGTGTGTGAACATGTGTGCTTGTGGGAACAACCCACAATGCAGCGTCTTCCATGGAAACCAGAACTGCCTGGTCATCTTTATTGGCTGGAAAACTCTATTGTTGACACAGGGATCAGCTCAGCCCTCTCTCTGGCTTGTCCCTCTCCATGGGGGGCCTGTAGGTTCTAGATGGGTCTTCTCTTGGTTTGTTCTTTACTCTCTGATATCTCTCCATTTGGTCAATTTATGGTTATAATTGATATGAACACAGGCCTTGTTAAAATGGCATCTTTGCTTTTTTATTTTGTGCTTTGAATTAATACAGGTTTTTTTATGTAAAACTCATATGAGATTGATAATTATAATGAAAACAGTTGGAAAAAAAACCCTGTGTCTTAATTATAACGTGATTATTTTAGGGTTGCACCCTCATTCAACCCAACGTGAGGTGAGGATGGAGTGGTAGGAGCAGACCCTAGCCCCGATTATCCTATTCATTGATGAATTTCCAGAAAACTAAGTCTACACATGTAGCATAACTTAGAGAGAATGCTTTCCCCCCCCCTTGTACTTACTCTTTCTTTTTGGGTTTTTCCATTGGCAGTGAAGAAGATGAAAAAAAGTCCTTTTGACAGTTTACTAAAAACCTGCTTATCTTTGAACCGCAAACATATTTTCTTTGAAAGCTGTCTCCAATAAGTGCCAATTGCACAGAGCTGGTGCACAGCAGAAAAAAAAAAAAAGTGGTTTTGAATTGTATATCCTGCAGAAGCCTTTTCCATTGCAAAGTTTTCTATAATAATTTTTCTTTGTATTTTTTAAGTACTAGGAAAATAAAAAGCCTGGTGACACGCAGAAGGATAACAAAAGTGTGAGTGGGAAGGAACGGGGGAATGGAGTGTCTCGAACGTCCCCTCTGGGTCATCCCCAAGCCACAGACACCTCCCTTGCAAATGCAGTGGTCTCATTGCAATGTTGAGGTGAGGGGTTTGGAGTGGGAAGGATGCAGAGACCGTGATGGGAAATCTCCAAGTGGGACAGCCTGGTGATACACCATCCTCCTGCGAGCAGCTTCCCACTGCGGCCTCCTGGCCAGACCTGTTAGAGTGGGAAGGTCCTTGCTGAGGGAGACCCAGGTAAAGAGAGGGGGTGGCTCAGGAGCTCCGGGGTCCTCCACGGTGGGATGCCTATATCACCATTCATGGGGAGAAGAAAGCCTTTCCTGGGAAGGATTAGAAAGGGCAGTGGAACAGCAAGCAGCAGAGCAGGGCTGTCCTGTTCCCTGACAGTTTTTCCCTGCTGGCCAGTGAGGCTTTGCCCTCGGGAAACCCGCACGTTGTGGGCGTGAGCAAAGGATGGGTTTAGTAGAGGTTCTTTCTGAGCAGAGGAAATCACGATCCTCACGGACTTTTTCATACAGTCCTGTCAAGCCCCAGTCCCTCCTTGTCCTCTTTGCCTGAATGAGGTGTTGAGCTCGTTGCAGAGGGAGGAGGTGGGCACAGAAGACCCCGTCCCCAGAATGAGAAATGGTGCTTTTAATAGAGGTAGCAAATTGACTTTTTGTGCATAAATGAGAAACATAGGGGTCACATCTACAGGAAAATAAATGAAAAGAGAAGGAAATTTTCACTTTCTATTAAAATAAGCTCCCCCTTCTAATCTAACTTATGAGAACGTGCCTATTTTTTTTTCTTTTTATCAGGTTGGTGGGGGAGGGGGTCACAGTCTTCTGCATTTTAAGATGTTACATTTGGATGTTTCTTAGTTAGGTGTCACATGTCATTTATGCACAATACTGATGTGTAAATCGTTTCTCCAGAACCTCTAAGGGTGCACATTTGAAAATTAAAGTCATTTCTCAGTTGTCACACACACACACTCTCTGTGTACACACACTATTGTTGTTGTTCATTTGGCTAGAATGTTGTAACTTTTCATAAGGTCAGTGCATGACTGGGCTTTGTGTTAATGAGTTGTCTGGTGGTCACATGTGAGGCACAGGACCCTGACTGTTGGTCATGTGAAAGTGTAAGAAGGAGTGGCAGGCGGAGCCTCAGCTTGACCCAACACAGAGAGCCTTGGTCTAGAGGTCTGAAATGTAGGTTCCAGTAGATCTTGTCCACCTGGACCGTTTACGTGCTCCGAGATCAGCTACTGTGGTCTCTTTGCTCCTCCATGAAATGACATACTTGTGCATCTAGATGATTTCTAAGATTTCATCCATCTCTCATGTGCTGCAGTCATTCCACAAGTAGTTGTCCATAACCTCCTCTGTGTCCGGTGCTGTGCTGTAGATATGGCCATAAGCTCAGCTGATGCTGTCCTTGTTCTCACAAAGCACACCATCTAACAGCGGTGATGGGTATTAAAGCCACGATGACATAAATAATTATTACATTTTAATCATGATAAACAACATGAAGGAGGAGGACAGGGCATTATCACAAAGCACATCTAGCAGACCTCATGTAATCTGGGAGTTCAAGGGACCTTGGAGCAAAGCCCCCAATAGTGAGTCTTGATTGAGTGGAGATTCTAGAGTTCACCTCCCCCACAGCTAGAAGCAATGTCCCCAGACACAGAGAACCCATAATATCTTTATTTTCCATAAGTGCAAAACTTTTATCTGCTTTCCAGATAATAATTTTTCTCACCTCTGAACTCTAATGGTACTTTATTTTTGCCTCTTTTCTGATGCTCACCATTTCTTATCCTGTTAATTTTATTCACATATGTCTATTTATTGCTTAATTTAACATTTATCCAGGACTCAGTACATATTAGACCCTGTTCTAGATTATGGGACTTCTACAAACTGAGATGTGACCTCTACCCCCTAGGAAAGTTCTAATCTACCTTTTTAAATATATTTTTTTTAGTTGTTGCTTTAAGGACTACAGTGAGCATCCTTAAGTGTACAGTGTATCTAGACTTAATTTAGTGTATGAAGTAGCACTTCACGTGGAATGAAAATTTTTCAACAGTATGATTCTACCTACCACCATCCTTTGTGGTATTACCATATATTGTACTTCCGTATGTGTTATAAATATCATCAGAAGTGTTATTTTTATTTGGCTTCATATTTGGTTTAATTAGCTGTTTTCTAAAAAATTAAATAAGAAAAAAGATGGCAATATATTTACCCACACATTTGCCATTTCTGGCACTCTTCATTCCTTCCTATGGATTTGAGTTTCCATCTGTTACCATTTCTCTTCAGCCTGAAGAACCTCTTTTAGCATTTTTATTTATTTTGTTATTATATTTCTACATTGCAGGTCTGGGAGCCACAACTTCTCTTAGCTTTTGTTTATCTAAAAATATTGTTATTTCACCTTCATTTTTGAAGGGTAATTTTGCTGTTTATAGAATTTTTACTTGATAGTTTATTATTTTTTTAGCACTTTGAAGATATAATCCCATTCTCTGATCTTTAATGTTTCTGATGAGATGTCAGCCATCATTTTTATCTTTATTCCTCTGTATACAGTAAGTCATTTTTCGTTGCTACTTTCATGACTTTTCTCCTTATCTTTGATTTTCAGTATACTGTACAGTGTGATAAGTAAAGGATGTTTCTAGATGTGATTTTCTTTATATTTATTCTACTTGGAGTTTGCTGAGACTGTTGAATATTCTCAACATATTTGACAATTTTTTAACAATGGGGAGCCTGGGTGGCTCAGTTGGTTAAGTATTGGTCTCCGCAGTCAGTGTGGAGTCCACTTGAGGATTCTCTCTCCCTCTACCCCTCCCATGCTCACAGACATGCTTTCTCTAAAATAAATGAATAAATCTTAAAAAAAATTTTTTTAACAATAATTTCTTCAAAATTTTATTGCCCCGTTCTTTTTACATTTCCTCCTGGAACTTAAGTCACATCTGTGTTAGATTGCTTTACCTTGCACTGTGGCTCTTTTTTGTTTGTTTGTTTCCAGTCTATGTTCTATTAATTAGTCTCCAGGTTCACTAACACGTTCTTCTGTAGTCTCTAATCTGCTGTTAAATTCATTCAGTGAATGTTTTATATATTCTACTGTTAGTTTGAGAATTTTCATTAAATCTTTTTTATAGTTTCTATTTTCTGCTGAAATTCCTTACCTGTGAACTGATTATAGCCATGTTGTTGTTTTAAGTCCTCAAACACAGCTACAAAGCTGTTTTAAATTTCTTCTCTGATAATTCCAGTGTCTGGGTCATTTCTGTGTCTGTTGACTCCTTTTTTCTTTTGAAGTGGCCTTTTTTTTTCTTATTCATGTGTCTTGTGATTTTTTATTGTATGATGGACATTGTAATTATAGCTTTGACTGATTTTTATAAATTTCCTCATTATATCTTAATATAGTTCCATCCATGTGGTAGGTATTCTAAAAATACTAAGTTTATTGAATTTGATTAAATTGGTAGTAGGAAACACTTAAGACATGAAGAGACAGAAATGATACATCATATATAGCAGGACAGCCTCCAGTGATTTGATATTCTGCATTCTAACATCACATAAACATTGACTTCTTCCAAAAGTACCACACAAGACCATTTTCTAGCTGAAAGAAAGAGAAAAGTGCATTTTTGTTGATAACCTTAAAATGTAAACATTGTTTCTCAAAAAGTTATCATTTCTGCAGCTTAATTATATTAGTATCATCATGTGTTCTAAATCCAAATAAAGGTATTAATATTAACAAATTTAGAGACAAAAAATGCAACTTAATAGCAAGAATAACTGATTGGTTTTGTTTGACCAGTCATCTTACTTTATAGATCAGAGGGGAAAAATTGCATTATTTGCTCTGTTCAAAGTTATTTTTTATTTGCCTGTACAACATTTACATATTAGTGACCCTCTTTTTACTTTGCTACTTTTGTGTTTAGAAACTCTGGATCTTTTATCTAATTTCATTAACAAATACAATCTAATAAAATGCCTGTGTGTTTTCCTCACTGTCCTAGTTTTCTTGCTACAATATTCATTTTTCTATCATGACCATGTACATCTCAATTTGTAGGTAATAATGGTTATAGAAGTCTGAATTATTGCTTTTGAGAGCACTTTGTTTCCTACCAAACTTATTGGTTCTTTTGTGATTCTTTTAACTTTTGGGTTTTCTCCACTGGGCTTTCTCAAAGCTGGGAATACTTATTTAAAATAAATATTTGTTTAAAACACATTTGTTTTGAATAAGGTATTTTAAGCATGATGAAATGGTACCAGTTTAAACTTTATTGAACATTCCAATTTACAAATACTTTTAAAATTTAGTTTTATTGTTTTCATATACACAGTGGACTTGTGGTGTTTTGGACATCAGCCAGTTTGGCTAAAGGGGGCATTTTGGGACACCGCCACCTTGGTATATCTACAGTATTGTTAGGTAAACTCTTAGTGGATCTTTGATCATAATATTCAGAGTCCCACAGTACATTTTCAGAAACCTCAGTGTCTTTCATGAAGAGAGCTAACTGTAGAAGTCATTGCAGACCCCAGAAATTACCTTGGATCTTTCTCCAGAAAATTGTTTGGCAGCAGTGGCAGTGTCCTTATGTTGTTGATTTTTCACCAAGGATCTTTGTGGTCTAGGGATTTGGCAACTGCTATTGATTTTTTGAAGTAAGACTTGGAACCTGGTGGCAATCCAGAAAGTAGGCAACTCAACAGAAATTTTCCAATCTCACTTAAGCCTGTTGATAAAGCACCTAATATGTACTCAGATGAATTAATTCTCACCTTTCATATTTTCAGGTTAGTTTGTGATGTAGGTTTTCATAATGCGTACAATATGCCTTTGATATGGTAATCCTAATTCTTCAAATTAGAACTTCTTTCAGGACTAACAATTTTAGGATATTTCTTTTTGCTGGTTAATTAATATGAGTAGAATACAGTAACAATGTTAAGAATAATAGACACCATTATCAAATATGTATTAAGTGCAGGCAGTGGCTTAAGCGCTTAGCAGACATTATTTCATTTATTTACCTCTTCATGATCCTCTGAAATAGGTACTGTTATCTCTGTTTTACATATGGAGAAACAAGTTTGAGAGATTACATGATGTGCCCAAGGTTTACAACAGTGGGTGGACGAGCCAGAATTCATACCCGAGTCTGATGTCTTCAAAAACCAATAACTTATGTTGGGTCATGGAGCCAAAAGTTGTAATATTGACCTTAATTTATACTGGACAAAATCTTGTAAGGCAATAAATTTAAGATGAAAGTCATCATGGGTTATTGGAAAGGTCTATCAGATTCTTCAAGAAGAAATTATTTATTTATTTATATTTTATTTTATTATTTATTTTTATTATGTTATGTTAGTCACCATACAGTACATCATTAGTTTTTGATGTAGTGTTCCATGATTCATTGTTTGTGCATAACACCCAGTGCTCATTGCAATGCCTGCCCTTCTTAATACCCATCACTGGGCTAAACCATCCCCCTACCCCCCTCCCCTCTAAAACCCTCAGTTTGTTTCCTGGAGTCTGTAGTCTCTCATGGTTCGTCTCCCCCTCTGATTTCCCCCCCTTCATTTTTCCCTTCCTTCTCCTAATGTCCTCCGTGCTATTCCTTATGTTCCACAAAGAAGTGAAACCATATGATATTTGACTTTCTCTGCTTGACTTATTTCACTTAGCATAATCTCCTCCAGTGCCATCCATGTTGATGCAAAAGTTGGGTATTCATCCTTCCTGATGGCCGAGCAATATTCCATTGTATATGTGGACCACATCTTTATCCATTCATCTGTTGAAGAGCATCTCGGCTCCTTCCACAGTCTGACTATCATGGACACTGATGCAAGAAATCCTTTAAAGTGGTAAATTCTGACCCAGAAACACATGAAAAGAAAAAAAATTCTCTTTTTTTAAAGATTTTATTTTTAAGTAATCTCTACACTCAACATGGGGCTTGAACCTACAACCCAGAGATCAAGAGCTGCATGCTCTACTGACTGAGCCAGCCAGGTGCCCTGAAAAAAAAATCTCTTAATAAGATAGAAAGATTTAATAAAAATAAACATAGCTTTCCTGATATTATTAGAAACATATACATAAGGGAGACCCTTCCTCTGTAGGAAATTAGATCTATCTTCTCCATACTAATGTGTGTGACCTTTTAAAATGTAAATAGGGTCAAGTTACATATTTGCTTACATTTATACTTCACTCATTCTTAGAATAAAAAATGAATTCCCCATGTACCTACAGAGTACTACACAGCCTGCTCAAAATGTGGATTAACAGCTACCTCCAGTTCTTTGTGTCTGCTCTGCTCCTGACTCACTTTCTTCTGTTCATTGAGCACACCAGTAGGGTTTGCTTGTTTATTTTCTATCTCCTCCAGCAAAACATAAGTTCCATGAGGGCAGGCACCTGACATGTGGTTGATATCCACAAAAACTTATTAGAATTAATTGAAATTCATAATGGTAATATAGTTACTAAAATCCACATTTGACTGATGATCACTACAGTGCATTGTGAGTAATTTATGAAGTTGTCATCTGTTTATTTTAATTGGAAAAACATCTGATCCTTTCTTCAAATAAATACTAATGGCTTGACCAGAAATGATTCAATTATTGCTGTAATATTCAAAGACATTTTCATATATTTATGGCAGCCTTTTACTGAAAGAGTTGGCTTTTGTTGTCACTTGTAATAAATTCATGAATTTGCTAATTTTCCTCATCCAAATAATAGTTTTTATGCCATTCAGTATGTAGTTACAAATATATGAATATACTAATTAATTGTAAACTAGATAATTAATTATATTTAATGAATATTATATTAAGTGAATATTTATCAACTTATTAAACAGATATGTACCTATAGAGAACATACATTTAAAATTGGAAAGGAGAAAAATTAGAAGGGAAACATGCTCTTACATTTGGATTTCCTCTTTTGGGCGGGTTCCCACCCACCTTCCGATTTGGCATAATCAGAGTTACAGATAACAGTATGTCTGTGGTAGGGGTAGCCTCTTATAGCACAAGTAGGAATTCTGGGGGAGACATAATCAGTTTCAAGACTGACTGTTCAACAGCAAAAATGGTTGTGATTGGAAGTCATCTGAATCTTTGTGTCTGCCAGAAACAGTATCATCACCTTAGAATACCTTTAAAAGCTTTAGTCGGCCAGCCCCTCATGGAAAGTCCTAGATCTTACATTGCACTTGTCCATAGTGAAATCAAACAACAACAAAATAAATAAACAACATTGAAAACAAAACAGCCTTTCTCATGCTGGTAGTCATTAAAGGGGGAAAGATAATTTTCTTCCTTGAAGTTGTTCATTAGGTAGCCAGGGGCCTGGAAGTTTTGCTAATCAGCTGTTCACCTTGGGAAAGTCATGTGGCCTGTCAGATTTCATGTTACTTCAGGTCACTGGGGAGTTGGGGGTGGGGAGAGCTGGTTTGATTTTCCTTCCTGATTTAGAACTACCTAAGTCTGTGAGGTTGTGACATTTCACATGGGAAGGATAGCAATCATTTCTCCATAGATTGCATGCTCATTCTTGGAGGAAATCCGGCAACTTCTACAGCATAGCATTGTCCTGAGGGAAACATCTCTGAGAATAAATTCTCTTTCTTTTTTCCCCCTCCTTCTAAATAGATATATACTTCCTACTTTAAACTTGAAAAAGGGAAATTTCAAGAAAAGATTGCTTGATTGGATCATTTTCAGACACCCCATAAATAATTTTATTATTTTAGGTTTAAAGAGATTCTCATGAGTAATATAGGACTTTTGTGTGCGTGTGTATGTGTGTGTGTATGTCCATGTGTATGAGAGTGTGTGCATGTGTGTATGTGTGCATGTGTATGAGTGCATATGAGTGTATGTATGTGTGTATGCATGTATATATATGTGTGTGTATGTATGTGTCCGTGTGTGCGTGTATGTATATATATGCGTGTGTGTGTGTGATTTTAAGAACTTAACTGTGGAACTGAAATGACTTGCTTCACTCCAAGCCTTTCTTTGCTGTATAGTTAAATTCAGAACCAAATCAAACCTTTGCTTTGACTTATTTGGAAGTGATTATGTTGTGCATATGAACGTATTCATAATATATGCTCCTTCCTAAAAGGTTTCAGGTGACTGAGAACATACAACCACCATGAAAAAAATTTTTTTCTAGGTTTAAAGCCTTTTTTTTCATCTCGTTTTACATGAGATTGGCTGAAATGTAGAGTTGGTTCTGATTAAAAGAAGCAAGAATAGAGAGGAGGAGAAGGATTTATAGCTTCATAGTAATATTCTCTGAAACTCAGGTCAAGTGCACAGTGGGCCATGGCCAGCTTTAGTCTGGTCAAATGCTTTTTTTTTTTTTTATTATGAGGCAATAAAAGAGGATTCATTATATCTGCTGATTAACATTCTGGATGAGGAGATATTAGCTATCTGGAGAATGTCTTCTAAAGGCTGAAAGCACTGGTTTGAATTTTGGCTTTTTTCCTTACTAGTGCCAAGACCCAGGGCAAATTTCTTAGCCTGTGGGAGTCCCGGTTTCTTCTGTGTAATCAGGTTGGTGATACTCTCCCATAAGGGTGTCAAGCTTCCACAGGGTTTTTGACCACATGGAGTATTCGGCACACTGTGTAGTACAGAAGATGATCCCAGTTTGGGGTAACCATCATCACCATTGTGATTATTATTTTAACCAATACTCTTGAAATGCAGAGATGTTGATTACACTTGTAACTGCATATTTAGTCTCTGCCTCCTTTGCGGACTGTGAGCTGTGTGAGGCAGACACCACATCTGTTTTTTGGGCATTGTGTCTGTGGCTTAGGCACACAGCTGGCACTCAGTAAATATCTGAAGAAGGACTGAATGGGCGAGAAGAATGAAGGCTCATCTCAAGAGTTAGATACCCATGAGGAAGGAGGTTGAAAAGCATCATTTGCCAAAGAGAAGATATGTGATGCTTCTGGAATTGGTAGTAACTTTTGCAGCGGGAGGGCTGCCCAGGCTTAGTGTCTGAGCCATTTAAAGCCTCTTTGGGAATGTGGTGGGCCACAGGATGGGGTGTTTCATGGGGTGTTTCATGTCCACAGAGGGGCTGAACTCAAACCACCTTTGGCCATACCTGTACCCTCCTGGGTGTGCATGGCAGATAGTCAGAGGCCCCTCATCAAAGTAGGCAGAGAGAGCAAAAGACCTGGAACAATTTCCCTGCATAATCATCAGCCAGGTTTGGAACACTAGGCTAGCTAGTTGTTCAGTTTGGTTTCGTTGTTGTTTAAACAGGTTTCTTTCTGTGTCAGACAAGACACACAAACAGGAGACTGCTGCTAGGACACATTTTCTATTCCTGTTCCAGTTTCCTTAATGGCTCTAAAGGAAATCTCTCTTGCAATTGCCTGAAGTATTCTGTCTTCATTATTACATACCAGGCATTTATTATATTCTACACTTCTTTTTGACTGTCTGTGCCAAATTTTTCTGTGACCTTCTAAATAAATAAGACATTGAATATAGAGCAGGTGGGTCTGGTAGCATGCCTTCCCATTTAAATTTCCAGGAGCACCACTGTGCTCTTAGAAATGTCTTAGCAGGGACAGATGTCTGGAGTCTCTGGCTTTATTTATTCCACTCCAGAGACAATATTAACTATCAGGTTAAACTCAGTGAAATTCTCATTGGTTTGGAGCCACCTAAATAGACTTTATGGGTCTCTTATGCCATAACCCCAACTGCAGATTTTAGCCTTGACTCTCAATCACACCCCCTGCCAGGTCTCTATCCTGCCTCAGGGTATGATTTGGGAGGAGTTGTGGGATCTTGACTCAGAATCACAAGGTGTGCCTTACAATTTAGACTGTTGGGCGAGCTAGCAGTTCCAGGGTCCTCACTATCAAATTTAACCCTCACACCTGTCTGGTGGAGGGGGATATAATTATTGCTCCCACTGCATGAATGATAAAGCTGACACTTAGAAAAGTTAGCTAAGTTACCCACAGTTCCATGGGACTGTGTGGTGGGCCTAGGGTCAGAAATGAGCGAGTTTTGATTCCATGAACAGGACTTAAGTCTTACACTTTCCAGAAAGCCTCCTTTGTTTATGGATACTTATTTCCCGTGTCCTTCTTAGAGCTGGTGTTGATGAGTGGTTGGACGGTGTAATGAGGTTGGAAAGCAGACATCAAAGGCATAGGTTGAACGCAGTACAGTCGGTAGGCGTTGTCTTTATTCTCTTGAGCCATCGGGCCGTAGCATCGTCTCCTGCAGTGTTTAAGGCTATTGCTCCTACATTTTCTGAAGTCCGCCTTTACAATCCACAGGATGTTCTTTCCAGGGGGTCGGGGGCTCTTCTCTCAGATGAAGCAAGACGTACCTTGTGAGAGATGATCCTGCAGTGAGCTTGTTGGTGGTGTGTGGGGACAGCTATAATCTGCAGCATTTCTATACCAAGGGCCCTGAGCACTCATTCATTCATTCACTCATTCATTTGTTCGTTCATTATTTTCTTGGATTTACCTGCAAAGGAAAAGATTTCAGAATATTTCCCCGAGCTTGTGAGAGCAGGCAGGAAGCCAGCAGCAATTGGAGGTTTCTAATACAGTGAGTCAGACACAGTGCTCTCTCTTTGTTTCTTCCCCTTGCCTTTTTTCTCTTATCTTTACATTGAATAGATTAAAAATGGGAAAAAGGGCAGGTGACTCCTGCTCTTGAGCAAGGAGGTCCTTGGGAATCCGTTGGGAGTGTCTGCCGATGGGATTCAAGTTAATGATGTATGTTCTTCCCATGTAGCAGAATCCAGCTCCGATTTGGAAAGTTCACCTGGACTCTGTGAAGGGAGAGCTGTTGTTGTTATTTGCTTTTCTGGGAGAGGTAACTATTTCTTGCTGCACGATTATCCTGTTGAGGGTTGGGAACCAGGGCATGCTGGCGATAAGGATTTAATGAATACATATGAGAAGAAGAGATTCAGGCCACTGAGCAGCATGTTGCCCTAGGCCACTTCTCATTTCAGGATGGTGAGATATTTAGGGGAGTAGATTTCAGACGATCACGGAAGAAAAAATATTCGAGGGGCTTTGGGGTGAGAGATACATTCTCATCTATGTTTTTAACAGCAGATAGGTGGTCCACATCACTGGGAGCCTTGCGAATCACCTCTTGGTTTTGTTCATTGTCTTTGTTTGTATAATTTACTTATAGCTTTAAAAAATATGATTAGGCCTGCCCCTGTGCTCATTATTCCACATGGCAGAGAAGATGTGCTTTTAATTTATTCTTTGCTTCTAATTGTAGTGTCTGCACGTCAGGGTTCACTGGCTAGAGAGAGAATGAGCCCTGCTTTTGTAAAGCAGATAATTGAACCTGGTAACGATTACTGTCTGGAGTCCCCTGGGGTTGTGCCGGTCCCTGTGCATCATCCCTCGTGGTGGTTTCCAGCATCTTGTGTGCTTGGACACTGAGGATTTTCCAAAGGAAATAACAAATTGGAGTTTGTGCCTCGAAGACTCCAACTGCCATAATGTTAGTACCCTTTTCTGGGTTTGTAGCAATCTCTGTGGTCTCTGGTGCTAGGGACTTCTGAAGAGAATGTTTTTAATTTTGAAATGTTTAAAGAAATGTTTGCAATACCGACAACAGACAAAGGACTAGTATCTGGGATAGAAACAGAACCCCTCATACCAATAACAAAGATCCTGTAATAAAAACTCCTTCATATCAATCCACCACAAAGAAGCAATAGAAAAATGGGCAAAGGACCTGAACAGTCAGTTAACGAGTAGAATTACATGGACAAAGAAAAGATGCTCAATTTCACTAATAATCAAGGGAAAACAAAATAAAGCAGTGAGATACCATTTTCACTGATCAGTTGGCAAAATAATGGCGATGATGACTGATGATGGTGAAGGTGGTAGTAAAGCTGATATTAGATATTGGTAGGGCCTGGGGAAATGGGACTCTGCTGGTATAGCCACAGTGCAGGGCAGGTTTATAGGAGTTATAAAACTGAAAATGCACAGACCCTACGAACCATCAGCCCCACTTCCTGCAAATGTCTATAGAGACACTACCATGCCTACTTGTGTGGGAGACGCTGATGAGACTGTGGCATGTGCATGGACTGGGACGCCGGGTAGTAGCTAAAAGGAATGAAGGAGATGTACAGGCAATGGCAAGGATGGTGCCCAGAACATGTATTAACTTTAAAAATCAAAGGCAGGGTTAAGAATTATGTGTACAATATGATCTAATTTAGGATAAAAAGATCATGCAGAGAGTGAGTGAGTGTTTATGTATGTCTGTTATTACAGAGGAGAAGGTCTGTGGGTAGCATCTGGGGAGGGGCCTGGTATTAGCAGTGGGAACAAAGGGGATGTGAGTCTTATCTGGGATGCTTCTGTGATTATTACCAAAAAAAATATTTGGGATAATCAAAATTTAATTTTTAAAAGTTTTCTTTGAAGAGGGAAAGAAGAGATGGATTGGTGGGTAATTATCCATTTGGTCTGCTGCTTGCCTTACAGTAGCCTCCCAAGGAAGCCAGAGATGAGAGCCTCCAACAGCAGAGCGCTCGCAACCACGCCTTTTCATTCTCTTATGAGGCCTCAGGACTCCACTGCCCGGAGAGGTTCTGGTGACGGTCAAGTGGGACTTGTGTGCATCTTGTGCTCCCCTGCATCCTGGGCCCCGAGCATGGTGCCTGGCTTGAGGCTGGCAGTGAATAATTCTGTGCTGGATTGGCACTGAATGTGGAGATCTGGTGTGGTGTTCTTTGCTGACTGTGGCTGCAGGCATGTACCTGGTGACAGACTGTTGTCTAACGCCTTACTGTCAGAGGTGTCCTGGCTTCTGATTCTGAAGAGTGTACTCTGTGCACAGGCCCTGGGTGTACACAAACCTCCACTCGCTTTCCTGAGCAGAAAGGCTCTTAGTCTGTGTAAAAGAGAGGCTTCCATTCTCCTGGCTGCAGGCTTCTCTCTGACCTGCCTGGGAGTATTAGATCCAGGGTTGAATTGTTGAGCCTGCCATCCTATGTGGGCACACAGGGCTCCAAGCTTGGTTTAATGCTCTGCTGTTGCCATATTGAAATTATTTTTTAATTAATTTATTTATTTTTGAGCCCACAGCACATTATTTTTGTTAACCGTACATTTGACATTGATTTACTTTATTGTATATAAGTTATACATCAACTTACATAAAAGAGGAAAATAGGATATAGGCTTACGTAGAAATATACTGAAAATATTAACTTCAATTCTGTACTTTGGCAAATATGTTACAATTTGCATTTTCCTTCAGGTTTACTGACAAATAATTTACATACTTCACTGTGTAAGTTTGAGGCATATAGCATGATGATTTGATTTATACATATTGTAAAATGGTTAGCACAATAGGTTCAGGTAACATCCATTTGATTTTTCATGATCCTTGATTCCTATCTGTGCATTTGAGTAGTGGCGCGTGTCTTCCAGAGTCTGCAGGTTTACCTGGGCAGGCACAGCTCTTCACTAGTCAGCCCAGCATGGGTTTCTGGATGTGTCTGCTGGTAATGTGTTTGGGCAGGTGGGACCTGCTATTATGGTCTATTCTTAGGCAAGGCAACTCTAGGACAGGGACACAAGTGTGCCTGGCTGCGAACAGCTGGGCAGGACCGTTGCCTTACCTCCCCCCCACCCAAGGGAGGCTGTAGGATGGGCTCCGCAGCGGCCTGGATTCTCTGGTCGGCTGACAGGATGGTCGGGACTGGGCGCTATATTCAGTATGCGGTGGGGCTATGAATTAGCTGCCCACGCCCTGGCTGGGTATCAGGCCTTGGCCCAGTACGGCTCATTGTTTGGGGGCCCAGATCGGGCCTGAGTGTGCATGGAATTCCCTGATTAGGGGAGGCCACCTGGTCTGCTCTGTAGACAGGGGAGAAGCCCCGGAGCTGTGCTCTCTGTTCTGAGCGCCACCATGTGTCAGGCTGTTGAATGGGCTCTGGAGTTTCCCCTGTGCTCTGTTAGGTTCCCCCGGGGCAGGCAGGCCAGGGAACAGGGTCACAGCTACAAAGTAGATTCTCTGCCAGAACGCAGTGGGAGAAGTGGCTCTAAAACCAGTGAAGCTCTTTGTTGTCTCAACTCAAGCCTATTGCACCCCAGCTCCTGGCTGCACAGGGCCCCTGGCTTCGCTCCGTCTGCTCATCTCTCAGCTTGAGGGCCGCTGGGCCACACAGTGTCCAGGAGTCGTGACCAGCCCCCTGGTCAGATGGGGCCTCCATGGTGGGTGGGGCTATGTCTCAGCCCCCTTGCCTGGGTGGGGGGTGGCGGGGGGCAATGCAGACTACTCTCAATTTCCCAAACAGGCTCTCAGGATAGGAGGGGCCGGGAACTCCCTCAGCCTTGGCTATGCATTGTCTTCTCGCCTGTGGATAGCATGGGGAGCCTGCATGCTCAGTACTGGATTCGCTCGGGGTGAGGGGGGCGAGGGGGTGATCAGCTCTGCCATCCTGCCTCTTGAACACAGCTTCCAGGAGCTGTGGCCAGCCCCTCCCCTTCTTCATCACAGTCAGAATCTCAGGGGCTGGGCCCCAAGAGTCCCCTGCAATCCCCGTGGTGTGAGATCAGAGTAGGGGCTCCCACAAAGTGACCCACAATGCCGGGGAAGGTTGGTGATCACCCCTGGGGCTCCCTTTTCTGGCTGCAGGAAGTGGAGGTGCAGGGGGGACCTCTTGGCTGTGTGCTGCGCTTGCCTGGGGGAGGGGAAATGGGGTCGCTGTGTAGCTGCTTCTCTTACCCCCTAATGCTGTCTGCCTTGGTCTCTGTGGTGCAGGGAGTGCTTCTGCCTCACCCCTGCTTCTAGGTTTCTCTCGGTGGCGTCTTGTTCTTGAATACACGTTAGTTGTTCTGATGGGGAGCAAAGTCAGGAACAGCCTATGTTACCGTCTTGGTGACATCACTACCCTTGAAAGTCTTAATAATTTTTGAACAAGGGGTCCTGCATTTTCATTTTGCACTGGGCCCTACAAATTATGTAGCCAGTCATGGTTAGAGTGACTTATGGTGCCTACCCCTGGCCAGGCAGTGAGTACAGCTGATGAGAACCCTGGACCCTGGTTGGAAGAGAAGAGTAGCTTCTGGCTCATGGCCTCAGAAAAAGCAGACAGGTCTGATGTTGAAGCAACAAAAGGAGCTCTTTATGACAGGCTTTCATTTTTCTCAAAGGAGACCATGAATCTGTTTGTGTTTTCACCCTGAGGGCTACAACCACTTTCTCCCTTTGTGCCTGAATGCATATTAGATGACTGTTCCTGAAGGGCCTGCACCTCTTTGAAGGGAGGCTTTACTACATGACTGATGAAGATGATGAGGCTTTTGTCCCACCAGTGGAGGACTCTGTTTTGCATTTTAGTCAGGTCCTGAGCTGCAGATGGAGCCAGGACCTCTGGTGGGCTCTGCACTCTGGGTGTTGGGGCAAGCAGCCAGGAGGCAGCCTCTGCCACATGCCCTGCAGCTTCTGGACTGCAGTGGTCCATTGCACTTGGATTCCTCCATCCTGCCTCTGCTTACCATTTCCATCCTCTCCCCACATCCCTGCATCCCTGCATCCCCACACCCCCACATCCCTGCTTCCCCACACCCCCACATCCCTGCTTCCCCACATCCCTGCTTCCCCACATCCTTGTGCCACCATATGCCCCATGTCCCTGCATCCCTTGCCTCTCTGTATCCCATCTGCCTTGTTCATTTATAGAGCTGAACAAGGAGATGCAGGAGGAGGAGATGAACGGTAACCAGAGTTGCTCCTCCTCCTTGAAGCAGCCTCAATAATGAAGGAATGTAAATCTAGGAGTTAGACAGATCTAATTTCAAAGCCCAGTGTAGCATTTAATATCTGGGCAAGTTCTTGGGCAAGTTCTTTAACTCCTCTGAGCCACAAATTAAAGATTACAATGAGAAAGATACCAGGCTCAGAGTTTTTAAGCACCTTCTCACTCTGCTGCTCTTCTCCTTCTCTGGAATTTTTCACTAGTATCACTTTCATTCCCTTTCCCATCCTCAGCTCTACCCCATCTGAACAGCTCTGGGGATGCTAGAAATGGCCAAAGCAGAAGGAGTCTGGGTTTTCCTCTAAGATATAGAAAAATCAATGTACTTACCTTTCTTCCATTATCATTCACAGGGAAGCCCCAGTATTCCCTGTGGTTTCCTTGAACAAGCCCTGAGCTGCAAGCAACTCTGAGACCCCAAGCCCCAGATCAGGTGCTGGGGATGTAGGAAGGGGCCAGTCCCCAGCCCTTGAGCATCTCATAGCTCTGCTTTGTTAACCAGCCCAGAGTACAGCCTTTGGGAGACATGATTCAATGAGTGATCTTGCTGCCCTTCCAGAGACCTGGATTGGTGATGGACACGTGGTCTCTTTGCAACCGAGCAGTTAAAATCAGCATATTCTGAGCCTTGGAGACATTAGCTACCCCAGGGCACATTGGAGGTTGGTTGGTTTAAATGAGAGTTGAGTTGGTCCTCTTGGTCAGACAGTTGGATTATTGACTACAACCCGAGTGTGTATCCTGGATGACTTTTCAGGCAGATGTTGATCTCTCGCTTATAGCAGGCAAGAGAAGGGTATGCCTGTGTCATCAGTTTGCTAGTTGGAGAGAGCTGGTAGACACAGTTTTATTTGTATTCTAAAGATACAGGTTGTCTGCAAACTTTATATCAGGCCCCGAAGTCTTATTTAAAATATACTTATTTTTCAAGAATGCCATAAAACAACAATAATTTTTATAGTTCCAAATTATTTTGATCTTTTTCAGCCTTCCATCTTTATTATAAACTGTACTTTACGTGTCTGTCATAATATTTGCCTTTCCACTCCTTTTAATGGGTTGGGATATTTTGGAATCAATTACACGGTGCTTTTGTTTCTCACAATAAATAACCACCAATTCTTCCCTTAAATATTTTGAATATTGAAAATAATTTCTTAGATGACATTAATTATGATGCACATCCCTGCTGAGCTATTCTTCCCTGGTGATATTAGCGATAGTGTTTTGGCATTCCTGACTGGCTCTGTCATTAACCCATCATAAATACCAGCCCCAATTAGTGTGCAGAAGTGAGATCAGTTGAGGAGTGAAATGTATGTGCCGCAAATAGAGAGTAGGTGCTGTGTCCCCGAGGAACAACTGGATTTGTCAACTGTCAGATCTGAATTCTTAATGGTTCTCTTTGTGAAAACATGCATTCTTTGATTTTTTTTATTTTACAAAATAATCTGTAGCCGCAGTTGGCATTGGTGTCTGTTTGCAAAATCTTATTCTTTGATTTATTTCCATTCCATTAAATCAGAAAATCCTTTTCTGATTCAAAGATATTATGCCGTGTAGCTTCTTATTTATGTGTCTGTTTGTACTGTCTACCTCTGTGTCTTCCTTTACTCTGGATTTTTTTTTTCCTTTTCTATTCTCTCTCTTCCCTCCTCAATCCTTTATTGTTCACTCCCTCCTTCCATCCCTCCCTCCCTCCTTCCTTCCTTTCTTTATGTTCTCTTGTCCTCTTTATTTGTTTTGGAATGTGTTATCAGAAGTCAGCACTGAGACTGTTTGTTGATGTGTAGAGTGCCCGAAAGTCCCGCATGTGTGGGTCATCATTATGTATCTATTGTGTGCTTCCCTTGGGTCTCCCGTCCAGAAAAGAGCCATTCACTTGGTCGTATAAGATGCACAGTGGAGGGCCTCTTCCATTATTGGCAAATGCTTAGCATGGGCTTGGAGTTAGGGATCCAAAAGTAGTCATCTCCAAATCAAGAGACTTCTGAAAGTGAAAGAGGAGCTATTGATAATTACTGTTGGACTACCCTGGGCAAATGGTAGGATTGCCAGGTAAAATATTGGACACCCAGTAAAATTTGAAATTTAAATTCAACCGGGTGTCCTTTGTTTTAATTTGTTATCCCGGCAACCCTGTTTGTACTCTGAAACACGCGAGACATGCTCCCTGCCAGCACTGGGTTTACAGTCTAGTGATCCTAACTCCAGACTTGACCTCGGGCACTATGCTGATTGCTTCACCTGTCACGGCAATGCTGGGAGGTGGGTGGTGCTTTCCAACTTAGCAGTGGAGGATTGGCAGGTTAATGCCATCCCCAAGGTCAAACATTAGGACCTGGGCGGGCGAAGTGGGGAAAGGGGACCAGGAGCTCAGGTCCAGCTACCTGCCAAGGCTTTGCCCTTCCCACCATGCCCCCCTGCCTTCTGACCAGCATGTGCCAGCAGTGAGCTCCTTTTGCAGGGTTTTAAAGAGATCCTGCAGGAAAGTGAAGAGCCTTCAACATTACTTCTCCGCTGCTGGATTTTTTAGGCAGCAGGAGGCAACCAGCTGTTTTCACTGAATCAAACCCAAAACATGTCACACAGAAAAAATGTCAAGTCATTTTGAAAAATGTCTGAAGCATAATATGCTTGACAGGGGTGAAATAGCATTGGCCATAGTCACGTAATTACTACCTCGGTGTTTGTTTATGGTGCAGCCCTTTCTTCTTGCACTTAAATTATTTAAATCAATCTGAGCAATGATGCAGCTTTATAAAACCCAGGCCTCGGCACGTTCAACAGTTAGATTTTTCTCAGGTTCTTCCCAGCCATGTTCCTTGCCAGGTTGACCAAGCAACTTAAGTTTCTTCCATGCTCATATCTTTAGACTAAACTCAGACAGATTTATTGAATTAGAGTAAATCAAGGTCACTTATTTTTTTTTTTCTGCAAACAGAAAATATTAAGATGGGGTGAGACACTGAAGTCCAAGATCTGATGTGAATTGAAGCTGCAGCTAGACACCATAACGTTACGATCCACTAGATGTCGCTGATGATTCACACCAGTGCCACCGCGAGCCCATTTATGGATGTTAAAAAAAGGCCTTAAAAATGGCAAGCCAGAGTTAAAAATATGGAACTTCCAAGTATTTCTTTTTTTCCTTTTTTATTATTTTTTTACCTTTGACTTTTTAATATAGTCTTTGTGTTCATCCAAATGAGGCGTCTTTGTCTTTTCAGTGATGTCTTTCTACCTTTCTAAATTTAGCAAAAAGCAAGTTGAGGAGGATGCTAAAGGCTGTTTTATTGAAACCATCTTGCTCTTTGTGTATGTTGTTCTTTTCAGACTTTTGTGAAGTTCCTCAATTTGGTTAGTGTGTATTCGCATAACCCATCTAGTTAATGCAGATTTCCTACATCCAGTGAAGTTGATTTTCCTTTCACATCTATGCTTGATTTACTTTGAGAAAGGAAAAATATGTATTTACCATTGGGGATTTGCCCCTGATAATAGGAGGGATCTGATGCCTCTTGCAATCCAAAGAGGGTGAATCTTTGGTCAGCCATTCTGGTTTAAAGACTCGGGCTGGAGGGGTGGATGCTCCTGGAGGCAGATGAGATGATTGGCTATAGGGCTTATGAAGACAGTCCCTCTAGTACACAGAGTAAAGTAAGTTCTAGGCTAGGCAACAACAAAAGCAGAAAGATTGACAGCTGCTATGGATTTCCACTCCGAATGAGCTACATTTTTTCCCCAGAGCATGGCTAATATGGAATGGGATCCTCAAATTTAAAAAAGGAATGTTAAAAGTGAATAAGGTTAGCTTTAATCTAACAAAAAATCATAAAACTAATTTTCAGAAAAGCTTGAGACCCATGGAAAGTTCTTTTGTAACTATCCTAATGGCAAGCAGTTTTTTCCGTTGTTTTGTTTTGTTTTGTTTTGTTTTGTTAAGGAGAAGTTTCCTCTCTTTTAAACAGCAAACCACCTGATTGGAGGGGGATGTTAGAACCCTATATTAGATTGGGAATTGGTCTAGATCCTGTCTTTATAGGGCAGCCCTGGTGTTGTAGTACCTTCTGTAAGAGGAGCCTGATGCTTCTCAGCTGTAGCTGGGATTTCATAGTTTAAAGAGACTAGGACATCTCCTGGAGGTCATACTGATGGTGGTGCTTCACGGACAACTATATCGTGAATGGCACTTGTCTAAACCTCTGCTGCTCATCTCCCCTGCCTACCTTGGTACTCGGCAACAGGAAGCCCCCTAAAATAGGAAGTAGTTGTCTTTTGCCATGAACTTTATTTGGGTGGTGGAACAAAATATTTGCTTGAGTTAATTTTTACATAGTCTTCTATGGATTTCATTGTATTGCAGAAAATCTAACATCCATGAAATAAGAATAATGTAATCGTAAGAGGGTTAGATTTCCCAGTCACTGGAAGAGAAAAGCCCAAGTTCCTTGATTATAATCTGACATTCTGTTTAGAATTTCAGGGAATGAATGCCCTATAAATGTCTCCTGGACGGCACTGTGGACGGAGATTAGGGAAAAAGAAGCCACAACACGGTATCAAAACACAAAACACTTCCTGAGTTTCCCCACAGTATGAATTAATCATATTTAATACTAATTATGTCCTTGCTACACAACAACTTCCTGTGTAAATTGTGGGAAAATGTGAAAACATTTCCAAGCCCCAAGCAAGTTTTAAAATGAGCTTGTACATGTGAATTTGTTATTTGCTACATGTCCCTTTCGATACAAATTATTCTCTGCGGATTTACCAAGATACAGTCTCGCTATTTTTCACTTTCAGAAAAATTACCGATATTTTCCTTCCCCTTCAATCAAAGTGTTAAAAGTATTAGGGTTGGGTCAACAATACAGCTTTGATCGAGTTGTTGGGCTCATTTAGAATTATTTGTGCATCTATTACAAAGATCCCCAGTGAATTGTTTGACTTTGGTAATTTATAACTTTGTCCCCAGAGGCAACATTTGGAATTTAAGCTAGCAAGTAACCATTTTTTATGTCTTTGATTAAAGCTCCTCTTCCTATTTAACATACTCAGAAGTTGACCTAGTCCTGAATATGATTTGGTTTCTTGACCGGTCTTGGGTATTCTGGGTTCCTCAGATGTGCCCAGGGTTCACGCTGCAGAAGTTCCCAAACCAGCCAGACCCTTGAGTGTCCTGCAGATCTGTAATAACTTTGCAAAGACCAGCACTTTCAGACCAGAGTGAATACCTTAAATCTATGAAGACTCTGTCAGTGGGGGATTTCTCTACATTTATTTGAGTATTGTGGAAATTTGAGGACTATTCTTTCATACAGTAACATATACATGTATAAATGCAGATGCATTTCTGTAACAAGTGAATTCTAAAATACAATGGTATTCTTTAAAATATTATTATTTAAATTTATGTCCTTGGAATAAACCTAACCTTGTAGATTTATCAAAATATGTGCTTATAAAATGGATTAATAAGGTCGGTTGTTCAAACCTAATGTCCATCCGTAAGGGACTCAGATAAATTATAGCCATAAAAATTGTGATGAAGGTCTATGTTTGTTAATGTAGAAAGATGGCCACGCCACATGCTTGGGCAAAACAAAATAAAATAAAAACTGCAAAATGCCGTGTACTTTTGTGATCCCATTTTTATAAATATGTGTATTCATAGATACACATCTAAAAGACTATATATTACTAGACTAGTAGAAATATAGCTACTTAAATATTTTTGATCCTCCTGTGCCTTCTAATTTTTTATGATGAAATTATATTACTTTTATTATCAGAAAATACATAGGAAACTCTTTTCTATTGGGGATAAACAAAGGTCATATTTGTTTTAGATCTTTTAATTCACTGTGTGTTTTCCAGATACCGATATCAAAATATAACTAAAGAAAAAAATGCAGATACATTTGTGTAATAAAGTGAATTCTAGAATACAGTGTCATTCTCCAAAATATTGTATTCATTTCAAAGAAGGACATTTTCTTTTCCTAACAATATGTGAGATTTTCCTTGAAAACAACAACACTGAAATCACTTTCCCTAAGTGTTCGGTGCTAGTAGACCCATTTCATGTGTCTCTTTCCATCCAGGCTTGGTTAGGATTCTGTTAAGGCTTTATCGAAACATTACAAATTTATTAGGAATGTAAGACTTTTGGCATATGCGTATTGCTGTTGCTGTTTATTATGTTTTTTTTTTTCTAAATCACTTCAGGCATTAATTTTAAGAAAGCCTGCCTGGATTCAATTTATTTTAATTAAAATATAAAATGAGAAAGAAGTAAAGGTTGACACTTTAGGAACTTCTCTGAATAGGCTGTCTGCATTGTATCTTCTGTGTTCCAATTGTAAACAGAGACCAAGAATTACTGGGTCTTGCTTGATGTCATAGCCTTTTCACCATGCCTTTTGCTTGGGCTAAAATAATTAAATGGAGGAATTCTTTTTAAAAAAATCAAAAGGTTTTAATTTGGGTAGGCTAACACATTTTAATCAGAATATTATGGAGCTGATGTTTTGATTCACAGCAAAAAATGCACACAAATCCACTTATGAAATCGATAATAAAATGACTCTGTGTTGAGCTTAATTTGACATTGGAGGTTGGGGAGAGGAGGAAGGAATAAAGCTTAGTGGGACAGTTACCACTGTTGTGAGTAGCCAGGTATTTATATACTTGGTTAGTGTCTATCTCTCTTTCTGGGTACATAAGCTCTATAAGAATGGACACGAAGTCTGTTATTTTCTTTATTGTTGTAACTCCAAGAACTAGCTAGTGTCTGCAACTTAGTAGATGTTCAGTAAATAAGTACTGAAAGAATATATTCTGGAAATGGTGGAATTGTCATCTTCAGATGTTTTTGCCAGTCGTTAGGTTTCCTTTGATAAAATATTCTTCAGCCTTTGAAAACTTAAACTTTGAATTATGCCAAGTAATACGGGAATCCATCCTCCTTAAGAAATTTTAGAATGTTACTGATCCATCTGTTTCCAGCAAAGATGGAATAGCCTCATTACATCCAGGTCCTCCCTCTTACCACTAAAAGGCTCTAGAAATCATATAAAAATGAGCATAGGAAGACTTTGAGGGGTAGAAAGAAGAAGACAGATGGCCTAAGGACCTTCACACATGAGGAACCGCATGGATGTGGGTCCCCTGGGTTTCCTTATTACTTGTCATGCATCATGTACAGAGCACTCCAGAAGCTTCCCACCTGGACCTCTAGTAAGCACAGACTATAAGAAAAGTCAGTTTCCCCAGATAGAGGACCAGGAAAAGGATGGCCTAATAGCAGAAAACCTTTTTGGCACTATTCACCCTACACCAGCCAGATGCCAGTGGCAAAAATAATCCCTCGCTTCCCTATAGTTTTAATAGGATAAAACAGAGAGCTAATCCCCCCTCATACCTGCCCCCCATGCTCCCAACCAGCAGAATCAAGTAGTAGTGCTTTAATCCCCTTACCTTGTTGTCAGAAGAACTAGGCAAGGAGCTGATCTCCCATTCCCTGCCTGACTGAAGCAGGCAGTGTCAACTTCCCTAACTGGTTGGCATTTGGGTAGCTGAGCAGGGACTTGGTCTTCCATCTCCTGCTTGGTGCAGTAGTCCAGAGTGAGCTGAGCCTCCACCCTTACCTCACATCAACAAGACTAAATGAGGCAGTGCAAATTGAGGGTTATTAGCATCCTCCTTTCTGCCACTCCAGTGTGATGCTGAACCTCCACCCTCCACACCCATGCAGCAGCAATGAGACTGAATGAGATGCTGTGAAGTAGAGCTACTCAGCACTCTGGTTTGGCCCACCTGCATCCCCCACCAGTGATGGTTGGGTCCCATGTGGCACCAGTGAGACTGGTCAAGGTGGTATGAGGTGGGACTGTCAGTACTCCAGTGTCTCCAGGCCTAGTGTAAGTAGGGCCCAGTGGGAAGCTGAGTGTCCATGTCCATTCTGTAGCAAAAAGCACTGTGCCATTTCTCTGTCCAGTCTTTCACTCCTCCGGTGGTGGTGGAGTCCAACAGAGAGCTATGCTGACATGCCTACTCAGAAGCAACAAGGTGTTATGAACCGAGTCCCACTTTCGCCAGAAGGATGTCAGCAGGGCTGAGAGGAGAGCTGAATTGCCACCCCACCTGAATGCAATAAAATAACATGACTCAGTCTGTCACTTTTGCTGAGATAGTGTTGACAGGGCCCAGTGGAAGCTAACACACACTCACCCAGCCCCCTGCTACACCTCAACAGGGGGATAACTGCTAAATGAGAAGATTAAATAGGAGCCAGAGTCTCATAATATAATATCCAGAATGTCCAGGACATAGTGGAAATCACTCATTGTACCAAGAACCAAGAAAATTTATAAGTTGAATGAGAAAAGGCAGTTAACATGAATCAAGAATGAGTTGGATGTTGGAATTACCTAACAAGGACGTTAAAGAAGTCATCATAAAAATCTAAGAAAAAAAAAAAAGAAAAGAAAAAAAAAGCAATTGCAAATTCTCTTAAAACAAATGAAAATTAGAAAATCTCACCCGAGAAGTAGAAGTTCTAAGAAAAGAACCAAATGGAAATCTTAGAACTGAAAAATACAGTCTCTCTCTCTCACACACGCACAAACTTGCTGGATGGGCTCAGTAGTCCAGTGGAAATGACAGAGGATAGAATCAGTGGACTTAAGAACAAATCAGTAGGAATCATCCAGGAATTTCCCCAGTCTGGAAAGCAGAGAGAAATAGATTGGGGAAAAGAAGAAGGATAGAGCCTGGGCAGGGGGCATGTCTGTGGGACAATAACAGAAGAACATAATATAATACAGCATTTATGAATATAATAACATTCATATCAGCAGAGACTGACAAGGAGAGGAGAGACTGACACTGAAAGAGTATCCAAAGAAATAATGGCAGAAAACTTCTTAAATTTTTGAAAGGCATAAACCTACAGATCCAAGGAGCTGAAGCTGAAAAACCCTAGATAAGATAAACCCAAAGAAATTCACATGAAGACTCATCAAAATTGAACTTCTGAACACTAAATGCAAAGACAAAATGGACTCATTATTTAAAGGGGAATTACCTATTTGAATTACTGCAGGTTTCCCGTCTGAAACCAGAAGCGCTGTAATGGTTTTTCTATATTGAAAGGAAAAGACTGTCAATTATAGCAAAAATATCCTTCAGGAATGAGGCAAAGTACAGGGATTCTCAGACTTAGGAATACTGAAAGAATTTGTTGCTATCAGGTCTACCTTTAAAGAATGGCTGAAGGAAGTTCTCTAAATGAAAGCCAAAGAAGGACTTGAATTCAGAAAGGAAAGAATGTTGGGTGGGTAAAAACAGGTGCGAATATAATAGACTATCCTTTCTGAAATCATGTTTTATGGTTGAAGCAAAAATTATAAACCTTACTGTGGTGCTCAGTGTATAGGGAAGCACTTTTAAGACAGTTAAACTTAAAAGGTGGGGAGGGTAGAGGGCCCTAAATCCTAAATGCAAGTAAATTTTCCACATGTCACTAGAAACGTCTCTACAAGTAGACTCTGATAAATCATGTATCCAATATTGCAATACCTGGAACAACCACTATTTCAAATTGGTCATACTCTTTCTCAGCATTTTTTTTTAAAGATTTTATTTATTTATTTGAGAGAGAGAGAATGAGAGCCAGAGAGCACGAGAGGGAAGAGGGTCAGAGGGAGAAGCAGACTCCCCGCCGAGCAGGGAGCCCGATGTGGGACTCGATCCCGGGACTCCAGGATCATGACCTGAGCCGAAGGCAGTTGCTTAACCAACTGAGCCACCCAGGCGCCCTCCCGGCATTTTTCAAAACATGATTACACACCTGTGTATGTACCTTACCAAATGCACAGTGTTGGCTTAGGAGGATTTTACATAATTGGTTCCATATTCTATATGGTGTTCTGCAATTTGCTTCTTTATTTTTTAGTCAGTATGTTTTTTTACAATGATTCCTCATAACAACTATGCTGGCTATGAATTCACCACTTTATTTTTCTGTTCCTTTATTGAGAGATGATTTTCAAGACATTTTTTTTTCAGTTTAGCCCATTACAAGCAATGCATAATGGGCATGCTTGTTGGAGGCTCTTTGAGTCTGTGTGTGTGTGTGTGTGTGTGTGTGTGTGTGTGTGTGTGTGTGTGTTTGAATTTTTCTAATTGAGATAAAATCCCTTGGGTATTTTCTCCTGTGTTGTTTCCTTGGTTCACTGTGGTCCATATGCTAAGTTAGATTCTTGCAGATCCTATTTCACAAGGGGTAGCTTTCCTGGAAATGCAAGGAAACAGAAGAGAATCAGAAGATGGGAGCCTGAATCACAGTAGGCTCTCAGCCAGTGGGTTCAGACCTTGCTCGTTGCTCCTCCCAGATCACAAAGATGTTCAAGAAATCTTTTCATTATGCCCAAGGATCCCTGATTGCCTTTAGGTCCATTTCCTGGAGGATTCCTAGGGGCACTAGAAAACTTGCTCTCTTCTTTTCTTGATTTCTTACAGCATGGGTGGACATGACCCCTTGTACCTCTCTGGGCAGCCAAGATAGTTTAACTAGTCAGTAGGCCAAATGAATGGCAGGCAGAGATGCCAACACCGCATGCAGTCTGTGGCTGAGAGTGTTTGCAGGTTGGTATACCATCACTCACTGGCCAAAGTGGACACACAGTATGGATGCCCTGTAGCTCTTTGGTGGGGTGGGGAGAGGACACATAGATGTAAATTGTACACATCGTGTGTATATCAGTTTTTTCGTGGTTGTAGTCAGGAAAATATCAGAGACAAAAAGAATTATAATAAATTAGTGATGATTGAATGGCTAACTAAAATTTTTCTGAGGCCAAGAAGGCCTTTGTTAACTCCGTGGGAAGGGGATAGGAAGCGGGGCAGTCACTCCTTTATGATTATAATGCCCTTTGCATGAGGAAAATCTATTGGTTTTTAAGTGATTTTTTTTCTTTTTAACTTCCTTGTGGGTTACTTCTTAAATGTAAGTAAACTTGAAAGCTGACATGTAGGAGATTTTAGTTCCTAATTTGTGTTTCATGATATGCCTTAGGATGGGTGATTTATCTTTATCAGCTCCCACATAAGGGACATGAAGACTTTTACAAATAATTTTAAGTTCTGAAAATTTTCCTAAGAAAATACTGCTTTGGGAAATGAGGATGACCTCTTATTGCAGATTTTCAGAGCAACTCTCTGGGAGGTAGAAAAACTTTGAGAAATCAATGTATAATTAATGCATTTTTCTTTGTTTAGAGGAAAAACTGGATTGGGTTATTGGATTATTATTAAAAGCATTTAAGGTGACCTGTCTTTTGTAGTAAGGGCATTTAGATGGCTAAATCATGATAAAGGGGGCGTTGTGTTTGCCAGCTATTATCAGTCAAATTTGCATAAAAGGAATCATTATAGTGAAAGGCATTAAGTGCATTAATTATCTATTAAAGGGGTAATTTAACAATCATTAAGAGAGGCACTAGTAGATTGGTGATCAGTTTTACAAATGATGTACTTGATCTAAGCTTTATATAACACCAAAAAGATTAATCTGCCATTTTTACTTTGGTAAAATATACATTTTGTTTCTGTTTTCTGGTAGCTTCTGTTAAGGATTGAATATTGGAATGAATGAGCAAACATAAATTTGGTGCCTGTGCTATAACTTTGCACAAGATACATGGGAATACCAGTGGCCAGTTGTTGACCAGATATGGGTTGGTGGCACTGGTTGACTGACTCCATATTTCCACCTGCCATGGATGAGAAACCTTGCCGTTGTCCAAAGATCAACAGCATCACTCTCGCCAGTGCCCCCAATCGCACTGGTCTTAATGGCAGTTGGAAGTGCCGCCCTCCCATCTTCTGGACATCACAGCTAGCAGCCTGGGGTCACCTTTGTCCAGCCTTTCTCATGTCTTATTTTGAAATGTCTTTGCCTCCATTGGGTTCACTGTGATTGCAAATGAAAGAAACCCGCTCAAGCTAGCCTCCCCAGAAGAGATTAATTTTTTTAAAAAATGAGGATAGAGAGTTAGCTTATGGAACCAAGGGCAGCAAAATAACAAGGTCTCCTGAGGGGCTGGGGAAAGGACAAAGGGAGTTCGTGGTAACTTAGGCACTCTCTCCCACCCACTGGTGTCTGCTGCTTCTCCTTTCATCCTCTTTTCAGCACTGGTTTCTGGGCTTTGCCAGGAACACAGGTCCCAGCCCTGAACTCACGTGCCTTTCTGAGGCCAGTGCTGGTTTGAGTCCCAACCCCGGATTCCTGGGAGGGAGAAACTGTGGTTATATTTTCATCGTGTTGTGGTTCAATCAGCCCTGGTTCATAGGCTGTGGCCAGGGGACAGGTTCTGTCACAAAACATGCAGAGAAAGCTGCTGGCTGGCAAACCACCCAAGTCAGTCTGCCCTTGACATACCCCTTCCTTGCCACAGGAGACCAAGTTCTCCCCCTAGAGCCCCCTCTCACTGTTTTCCTCCCCTCCCATCTGCCCCTCCTCTCTTCCCTGTCTGATCGGCTTTTCCAGTGTAACAGTGACATCATATCACTGTCACACTGAATCTCTAAGGTCTTTCTGAGACTCTGATACCCACAAGTCCAGACCTCCTCTTGCATTCAGATGGCTCTCTGACCTTGTCTGGCCAGATTCTGCTTCACTCCCCTGTGGCCCTTTCCAGCACTCAGCAGGCTAGTGACCCACCCTCTCCTTACTCACACCCTGGACCTGTGTTCCTGCTTTGCTCCTTTTCTGGGGTGCTCCAATCTCTCTTCTCTCCTTTTCCGGAGATCCAGCTCAGCCCACGTGGACCTGGGTTTAAGCATCTGGAGAGTGTGTATCGGGGCGGTGGGGGTGGGAGGGTCATACCGACTTGTGGGATTGGTATGAAAAGCAGCCCACACTGAGCTTTCCTCCTGGGGGCTGACGGTGGTGTTAGGAGTGACGTCAGCAACGGTAGGTGTTTTTTCTGTCATGTCCAGATCACACGCCATCCTAAGCATGCTTCTCTTTACTACCTTCAAGCTGCCTGTCTCATCACCATATATAGTTTAGCAAGTGACTCTTTTATAGTCTGTGCTTGTGTTCCAGAGCCCTCTTGCTGGATTACAGACTCTTTAAGGGTGGGAATGGCGTCTTCTCTTTCTTTCGAATCATTGCACCCAGCACTCAGGAAATGCTTTCTTCTTCCTTATTAGACAAATGTGATCCAGTTCAACTCAATACATGTTTCTAAGTGCCTTTTATGTGCACTGAAAAAAAATTATCCTTGACCCAACAAGGGCGAATAAATTATGAAGGGTGATATATTTGATTGGCATGGTAACAGCACAAAAACTTCTACTTTCAAGTCTCTAATTGTGCATGGTTTTATATTGGCTCTTGAACAAAGAAAACCACAAAGACTGTTCTCTTTGCTTGAATTTGATTAAATTATTGATATGGACTTAAGTAATGGACTCATCAGGGTAGGCTCTATAGGAGGACTCACAGAGCCTATTTCAATCCCCTTCTCCCTTGTCTTCTCTGTTATCTCTCAGCCTGTGTGCACCTGTTAATGGCCATGCGACCTAGTTCTGACCAATGGCAAATTGACAGATACTCCTAGAGAGGGTTTCTCCTACCACTTAACAACATAAAGATTTGTAGAGAGAAGGCTTTTCCCCTTCTCTCTTCTTCCTGCCTGGAACACAGATACTGTGTTGGAGATGCAGCAGCCATTCTGCCACCATGAAGATGAAAACCACAGGCTAAGAATGGTAGACTGGGAAGATGGGAGAAGCTGGTACCTCAGTGGTATTCTTGAGCAGCTTTACCTGCCCTTAACTGCCCACTTCTGGACATTGTTACTCATGAAAAAAAGCAAAGCTCTTACTCATTTAAGTCATTGTTGGGTGGCTTTTCTGTTTCTTGCAATTGAATGCACTGTCAATGGATTAAAATCCACACAGCACCATCAAATCTTCAGCTGAAGAGTGCTAGGAATCATACTGCTTGGGCACCTGGGCGCCTGTCTGCCTTTGGTGCAGGTCATGATCCCAGAGTCCTGGGCATTGGGCTCCGTGCTCAGAGGGGAATCTGCTTCTCCATCTTTCTCTGCTCCCCCCCCCAACTTGTGCTATCTCTCTCTTTCTCATGCTCTCTCTCTCTTTCAAATAAATAAATAAATAAAATCTTTTTTTTAAAAAAAGAATCATACTGCTTGGTTGATCTCGCTTAATTTAGTTGCTCCCTAAATCATCATTTATTCATCCATTAATCCAATCAAGCATCTATATGTCCATTCAGTACATATGAACAGAGCAGGGGCCTACTGTATGTGCATCACTGGGCCAGGTCCTCTGAGAAACAGGGTTTCCATCTTACTTGTGGCCAGCCACAGCTGAAGGCGAGAGACCTGGTGGGGAAAGAGCTTGGACTTTTGAGGCATTGTGGAACCATCCCACTATTTGCTAGCTGCTTGGGAACTTGAACATGATCCACATCTCTCTGAGCCTGCCTTGTCTGCAGAAATGGCTATCAGTACCTCCCTGTAGGGAAGGGCTGTGTGGAACATTTAAAGATAAAATGTACATCCTGGCACACCACGCAGGTGCTGAATGAAAGTCAGTAGGGAAGAAGGCAAAGGGAAACTATTGATGAAGAAAAGCACCTTGAATCCACTTCTTTTATTTTATTGGTGAAAGAGACTACATACAGTCAGGGGGGAAAGGGGCAGCTTTATAGGCCAGAACCAGTCTCTGGGGAATCCAGGCTAGACCAGGAATTCTTCCATACCACCAGCTGTCTGCCTTTTTCCGGGTTGTTTAGTTTTGTCCTCTAAGTATATGCAAGTCTGTGTGTGGTGGGGAGGCGGGCAGGCCGGGCATGGTGATGAGGCACAGTTCATTTTAGGCAGTGTCTTAGGTTGTGGTAAATTTGTTGCAAAACTCATAACTGGCAGGCTCCAGTTTCTGTATATTGGATCACCATATAACGTATCCCTGTCTACGAGTGTTAATTCTTTAAGGCTTCTTTGCTAGGAGAAATTAGGAAGCTGGGAGGGGGGGAAGGACCCTTGCACTGGATGCTCCCTTGCCCTCACCTGATGTATCTGCTCCGTGTTTACCGGGAAGAGAGAGACAGAGCTTCTGCAGTCTACCTGGCACTGGCCTCTGCTCTCCATCTGCGGCCGGCCGGAGGGCATTTGGCATCCTTTCCTTGTGGGGTTGGTCACATTGTGTTCAGCCTTCATGTTGTTTCTTGCTGTGTCTTGTCTTTAATAGGGGCAGATAGAAGAGATTGGGAAGGAAAATGACTTTCACAGTTTCTTACTTTGATCTGAGTCATGGATCACGGATCAAAGTGGCCACAAAGTCATCTAGGCTTTAGAGCGTTCTAAAACATGCTGCTGTTTTATTTTGTTGGGGAAAGCAGGCTGAAGATTTCGTTTCTATGTACTCTAATTCTCTTTGCTTCTGGACTTCCTCCTTGTGCTGTTCAGTGTTGAAGGTGGATGCGAAACCACCAGGTGATGCCCAGTTTATGCCAGCAAGGCAGGGAAAGAGGGGAGACCTATCCACATGTAGTGTAACAAAGACGATGAGTATGACACCCTGTTTCCCCCTTATCATCTGTTCCCATCTTCTTTTGGATGCTTCTTCAATGAATGCCCTTGGTTGAAGATTTTAACCAGCTTCCCAGCTTTCCTTTAGCTGGAGGGAAGCCCCTGGCCGACACCTGGCTGTCGGACTCTCCCAGGACTTCGGTTTCTGCAGAATGTCCCAGACACTCTTCCGCTGTCATTTTCCTGACCATGATGTGAATAACTTTTGCCACTTGGAAATCCATGGTGGCCCTCATTCCTTCTTTCTCAAATCTTATTCTCCAGTCTTCCTGTTGATTCGTGAGGTCCTGTTTAAATTGCTACCGTGAGTATCCTTTGCTGGCAACCAAAGAGCCCTGCCTGATGCCTTTTCATAAACTAGTCTATTCCTTTTCTTGCACATTTCCATATCCTTTGGTCCGCAGGCAGCTACCTCCTGAGATGGGAAACAAATCAAGGGGACCAAGTAACATGAGTTGGGGCCCTATAGAGCTGGACCTCTCCTCCCCAGGGGGCACTCAGAACTGCCAGCCGCATGTAGCTCTCACTTTGGTTGGCTTTAAGTTAATGATTGGCCTGAATTTTGAGATCCTCAGAGTTATATACTTCTGAATAACATGGCTATAGGGGCTAATGAATCCTTACTCAGAACTTGGCTCACTACTCAGTACTGGTTTTAGGATTTCTATACTAAAAATAACAGTTCTGTTTCCTATTGCTTTAGAGATAGATATTCTTTTTGGAGAAGAGTCTACCTCTCCAAGTGCAGCTAAAATTCTGCATCCTCCATGAAATCATCCCCTCCACACTCTTACCTTTGCCCCTGAGCAGTGAGCCTCTGCCTAAATGAGTCAGAGCTACAGGTGCCATAGGATGCAAAGCTGAGTCCACCTGAGCCGGGCAGGGCTCTATAGGGTGGGTGTTTACAGCACCTCTGGCCTGCTTGTCCCAGAACTCCCTGAAGGCAGGAATTGCCTCATTCATGTTGTGTCTCCGGCTCCCGTCACAGAAGCCGTCCGAGCATGTGGCTGACCGTCAGTGTGCTCTGAGTGGACTGAACGGGTAGATGCTGTGGGTTGATAGAAGCAGCCCTGGTAATGAAGAAGAAGGTCGGGGGCAAGTTTGGGCTGCCTCAGTGCTGGGTTTCATCCACCTGTGTGGATGAAGGGGAGACATTTTCATGTCTGGCTCAAGATGTCTTTGCCAACCTGCAGTTTTGCAAGATTCTTCCAGTTTGACACACTCCATGTCTCCTCATTGACTTGCTGTCTGTCTTCCTTTGATATCATGTCAGAATCAATGCCCTTACCTGTTCAGATTCTCTGTTCCCAAACTTTCGCCCATTTGGTCAAGAACTGTCATGGGGGAACATGCGTGGAGCATAGAGAGAAGAAAGAGTCTCTGCACAGATGGGAGCAAGGAGGCCTCCAGAAGGACCTGATTCGGGTGAGACCCCACGAGTGGTATGGGTGAGGGAGGAAGCCAGAAGCCAGGAGTCTGGGCCCACCAGTCATCCCTCTTCCACATGTGCTGTTGCCTTTTCTTCAAAAACTTTCAGAAAAGGACAGTGAGTAATGTAACAAACATCCAGATTACCACCCAGAATTAATGGGTATTCACCTTTTGCCATTTTTCCTTTTTTGGATATCCTTTTGTCTCTTTTCCTTAAGGAGTATGGCATCTTCTTGATCAAATCATATTTGTGGTATTGTTCAAACGACTGGATTCCTAAAGGGTGATATTTTAGGAGACATTACGATGGTGAGTCTAAGCCGTCCCTGAATCCAGGCCGAGGATAATGTTCTCATCCCTCCCGCCCGCAGTGCTGGGGCGCCTGCGGTGTGTGGGGTCTGGTGTGACTGCCCGAGTATGCCCATGCCAGCCTCTTACAGTGTTCTCTGCACCTTTGACTCCCTTGGAATGGAATGTCTCTGAACCATATGCTCCAGAGATGAAGCTTCTTCCATATTCCAGATTCTTCAAGGTGGGATCTGGGAAAAGGGCCCCTCAGGAGGAACATTTTTTTAAGCTGAAAGCTGACATCTCAGCTAATTACACAATAGGCACTTTTTTCAGCCAACGGGACTGTCCTTGTTTGCAAATGTTGTGAACCAGACGTCCCGAGCTCATTTTTCCTTTGATCCGTGTTACACAACTTCTCTGAGCGCTAATCTGTTCCAATTCGAAATAGATTAAAACTGCCACATGAATGGCAACTGCAGGTTTTTGTTCTTCTTAAAAATCATCTATCTGAGGGGGAAAAAATCCGAGAAATTCTGTTATGCTGGGTGAAAGTATTAATGATGATTTCCTTGCCAAGACGGTTAACATGAGGAAAGTATGAAGGAGAAAAAAAAGAGGAATCCTGGAAAAGCAACTTGTCTGGGGAGACCATCAGTAGTTTCAAAGGTTATTTCAGGAGGGGTGCTGAGGCTGGTTCAAATCGAAGAACCTCAAGTGGCTATGAGAGGAAGTTTCCAGAAAATGAACTATTTCCAGTGTTTTGTTTTCATGTCAGTCAAATGTAGAATACACAAGCCTGGTAAGCCAGACCACAGAAGTGAAGACTCGATATCTCATGTGGTGTGGTGGGGCCTCTGTGGCCTGGGAGCCATACAGTACTTTTGTTTGTTTAGATTCTCCCTGGCCTTGAACGATGACAGGAGGGCACCCATCTGTTGCTTCTGCTGACACTCAGGCAAGACACTGCTTGGTTCTTAGTCACAGTTATACATCAGAGCAAATATGGGCCAGAGAGTCCAGCTTTCCTGTTCTTTTGACAATGATGCTTTGGCGATGGTGGAAGAAAGCTATGAGGATTTGTCTTTCTTCTAATGAATGGCATATATTACTGAGAACTCACCTTTTGAGTTTGTTTGTTTGTTTGTTTTAGAAAGGGTGGCAGGCTGGGCAGAGGGAGAGGGAGAGAGAGAATCCTAAGCAGACTCCACACCGAGTACCAAGCCAAACGTGGGGCTTGATCTCATAACCCTGAGATCATGACCTGAGCCGAAATCAAGAGTTGGACACTTAATTGATTAAGCCACCCAGGCGCCCCACCTTTGAGCTATTGTAGATGACACTTTGGATCATTCTAAGAAGGAGGATTCTAATCTTAGCCTTGGAGCCCTTGGTAATGAGTCCCTTGGTAATCTGTCCTTGGTCCTTGGTAAGGAGTCCATTACCTAGATCCCCGGTAATGGATTCTAGTCCTTCATTAATACCTCTGGGAGAAGGTATTCCAGAAATGACCAGCTCACACTGAATTTAACAATAGAAAAGGCCTTGTTTATTGATTATATACACCAGAAAACTCAACCCAAAGTAGCACAGCAACAAAAAAATTTACAAAATGGCTTAAGGGGAGATGTGGCTCCAGGGAGGATGAATACAGGGTCTCAGAATAGGCCGTAAGAACACCTGAATTCTGTGTTCATGATTTAGGCCCATATCCCTGGGATAGTCCATTCTCAAGTAGGCTAGGATACCACAGCGCTAGCTTTATTTTCCAGGCCCAAAGCCAAGAAGAAAAGAAGAATCTATTTCCCTAGAAGCTCAGCATAAGGGTCTTCAGAACTGAAGCTCATTGCCTCTGACTGGCCTGAAAAATTTAGCCCAAGTCACATGCCCAGCTCTGAGTTGGCCACTGAGCACTGATTGCTGAGGCCTGAGTCAGAAACCTCTCCCTTGGAACAGAAGGAACCATCTTCTCTAGACCCAGAGTCTAGACCGTGTTCCATCCAGGGATTCAAACAATACCATCAGAACCTGGGCACATTCGAACAATGTCATCAGAAACCGTCTCTCCGTTTCTTCTCCCTGTGGGTTGTCTTCACTCCCAGATAAGTTATGTCCTCACTAGGTCAAAAGTAGAGGAGAGGTCTGGTTCTATTAAAAAACCGAGGATGAAACAAGAGGTAAAGCAGGGCTGCTGAAAGGCCCACACCTTGCAGGAAAGTGCCAGCGAGCTAACAAGAGGAAAAATGAGTAAGCAGACCTCATGTTCTCACCAGTGCGGTCTGTCTGCACCTCATTGGTCACCACTGAACCATGTATCAAACCACCCCAGACTTCCAGCATGCTTGTGGAGCAGATGGATTCAGCTGTTTCTGTTGTCCAGAACTCAGGGCTTTGTGACAGGTGCTTCACTTCTGCATTATTTCATCATTACGGCATCTTAACTTTCCAAGTGCAAGGCGAGCTATGTTCTTCTATTTGTCAGGGGAGCCATACATCATCTCTGTAGAGATCCGTTCATCTTTGGTTATGTCGCGGCTCTTCACGTCTCAGTTTGACTCAAGATGAATTTAATCATGGGTACTTTGGAACCATAGGAGACTTTATCTTATACTTATTTATTTTAGAGTGGTCAGTATCACGCAATCAACATTTTAGTGAAAAACAAGAAAAAGCAAACTACTTTTAATGTGATAGTTGAACTGTAGTTTTGAATCCCTCAGTTCGGCATGCTACGTTGGAATAACACAGAGCAGAGGAGCTGGATCCAAGAATCAGTATGTGTTCTGTTATTAATCACACTCAGTTAATACTTCTTAGAGAGTGGATTTTACAAAACACAGGAGAGAGAGCTCGAGCTCTGGCTTCTTCTGATATACACAGTATAAAGGAAAAGAATTGCCCTCGTTGGCTAATATTGAAGAATTGCCTAAATATAGGAATTTGTCTCTCCATGTAGCTGAATATATAGGGCAAGTCAAATTCACTCCGTTGAATGAACATAGTGTGTTCATGCTTTTGATGAAAAAGATTTGCTAATTTGCCCTTTTAAGTTTTGTTTCAAGTTTGCTTTTCTTTATATTAAGGAAAGTAATAAACTCAGTGCTGGTTTTATGTCACTCTGTATCTAAATAAATATACACCCACAGGCTCTACTCTGTTTGTTTCCTCTTTGAGAATCCTATCTATAAATGCAATAACTGTAACGACTAGTTGTTTATGGAAGAAATGGTTGTTAAAGTATTTACTTATGTAATTCTGTTGTGGCTTTTTTCATTGTAAACCAAATCAATCTATAAATCAGGGTCACAGTTCATAGGTTTGCCACCGATTGGCTCTGGGGAGCTGGGTTGGACTTTATCTGCATTAGTTTCTTAGGGCTGCCATAACAGAGTACCACACACTGACTTAAGACAGCAGGGATTTATTATCTCATGATTCTCGAGGACGGAAGTCACATTACAGGTATCTACAGTTAAGACTTCAACGTATCTTTTGAGAGGACACAATTCAACCCATAACAGCCTGCCCTCTGAACCCCCAACATTCACATCCTTCCCATGTACAAAAGATTTTCAACTCCATCCCAGCATCCTCCAAATATTGTTTTAAAAAGATTTTATTTATTTATTTGAGAGAGAGGGAGAGCTAGCGAGAGAGCACAAGCAGGGGGAGCAGCAGAGGGAGAGGCAGAAGCAGATGCCCCACGGAGCAGGGAGCCTGACATGGGACTTGATCCCAGGACCCGGGGATCATGACCTGAGCTGAAGGCAGATGCTTAACAGACTGAGCCACGCAGGTGTCCCACATCCTCCATATCTTAACCCATTCCAGCATCAACTGTAAGTCAAAAATCTCACCTAAACATAATCAGTCCAAAGGCCCCAAACCTCATCTTCTAAATCATCTAAATCAGATATGCGTGAGACTCTAGGTACGTACGACCCATCCTGGAACAAAATTCCTCTCCATTTGTGGACCTGTGAAACAAGTTATTTGCCTCCAAAAATATAATGGTGGGACCGGCATAGGGTGGCTATTCCCATTCCAAATCAGAGAAATTGGAAGGATAAAGGGGTCAGAAATCCCAAGCAAGTTTGCAACCCAGAGGGCAAGTTCCATTAGGTTTCAAGGCCTGAGAATAATCCTCTGTGGCTCCAGGCTTCACCCTCTGGGCCCCAGGGGGCAACCCCAGCCTTTGGGTCCCACCTTCTTTGGCCTCTGAATCTGTGGCTCTGCCCTCGGAGTCATTCTTCCTTCCCTTCATCTCATCTCTGTCTCTGTCAGGCCAAGGTGACCGTGTCTCTGCTGATGTAACAGTCTTCCACGAATGTCAGGGGGATCTGTGTCAACAAACTGGAAGGTTCTGCAATCCCATCTCTATTCCTTGCTCCTGCTGAGATGGCTGATTGGATCCGGGAGTCACACCCCTAATCTCTCTGGCTGAAGTTGGCTCATCCACATTCTTAGTGTTCTCTCCAGAGCCCACTTTCTCATTTTTTTGGTGTCTGGATAGGCGAAAAATTTTCCCAATCGCCAAGTGCTGGTTCATTTTCGTTTAATAATTCTGCTCTCAATTTATCTCTTTCCTCTCAAATTTGACTATAAGCAGCAAGGAGAAACCAGGCCACAACTTCCACACTTTGCTTTGAAGTCTCCTCAGCAAAAGAATCCAGGTTCATCATTAACAAGCTCTATTTTCCACCCCACAGCAGAACAGAACTCAGCCAAGTTTTCTGCCACTTTATAAATAAGAATCACCGTTCCTCCACTGTCCATGACACATTCGTAATTTCCTTTTAGGCCTCAACAGAAGAACCTCTACCATTCCTATTTCCAGCAACATTTTGTTCCTAATGGGTTATGGATTCTCAAAGATGAATAGAGCTTTCCTGTAGCCCTCTCTTCTTTCTGAGCCCTTCCTGGAATTGCTTGTAATGTCCTTACTTCTACCGACAGTCTCCTCAAAGCAAGCCAGACTTTTTCTATCATGTGCCTCGAAATTCTTCCAGCCTCAACCCATGACCCCATTCCAAAGCCACTTCCACATTTTTAGGTATTTGTTACCGCAACCCTCTATTTCCCGGTACCAGAATCAGTGTTAGTGTCTTAGGGTGGCCATAACAATGTACCACAAACGGGTGGCTTAAAACATAGGAGCTTATTATCCCACGGTTCTGGGGGCTAAAAGTCTGAAATCCAGTTGTTGGCAGGGCTGACCTCCCTCTGGAGGCTCTAGGGACGAGTCCTTCCTTGCCTCTTCTAGGTTCTGGTGGTTTGCTGGCAAGCCTTGGCATTGTTGGGCTTGTAGCTGCAACATTCCCACCTCTGCCTCTGTGTGGGTCCATTTCCTTCTGTGTGGGTCCATTTCCCTCTGTGTGGGCCCATCAGCTCTAGCTTTGCTGTGAATCTTGCTGCCCAGCCTCCCCTGATTCTTGGCCAAATAGTTATATATGGCAGCTTTAGCTTCTTTGTCAATAAAACACTACTTCATCTGGTGCTTTTTTTTAATTTAATTTTTTGGAGGGTCGGCTTTGGTGAAGTATAATTTACATACAATAAAATCTACCAATGATAAGTGTTCGGTTTGATGAGTTTAGACAAATGCATTCAGTTGGGTAACCACCACCACAATCACTGTATAGAACATTTCCTTCACCCCCAAAAGTCCTCTTGTATGCCTTTATTGTCAGTCTCCTTACCCCATCCCTCATCCCTGATAATCACTGATCCACTTTCTGATATTACAGCTTTGCATGTTTTTCTTCTTCTAAAGATAATCCATTAATGTACTTGGTATTTCGTTTCTAGGGCTAGAACTAAAGTCCTGGCACAAGATCTACATAAATACTAGCTTTCATTAATATGAATGGGCTTGGTGAAATTAGGGAGAATTCGGTCAGCATTTTAGGATGAACAATATACCAGTGCTGATACTTGATAGCTTTTAATGTATGAAAAATGGGAATTTTGTGGGGTTCAGTCTGATAAAAGTAGGATAAAGAAGTCGCTCAAACTACTCCTGGTTGCTGCATAGGGAATTTGGTGTTGACCATCTTTGTCCCTTGCCTTTTACTCATTTGATACAGGTGGCTTTGTGCTTGGTGATGTGCTGACGTGATAGGATAAATGGGTTATCACTGTAAGAAGGCAGCTGTCTTTTTGAATGTGATTTGCCCAGCCCATCTCCATCCTTCCTCATTTAGTAAGATCCCCTGATTTTCACTGGGGATCCCTCAGCCCTCAGGGTTTATGCCTTGCCCCATGCCTGGTCAAAGAGTGATATCTTCCTGGTCACAGTGATTGGTTCAAGGATGAACACGTGACCCTCTTAAAGCCAATCAGAGCCCAACCCTAGGACTTGGCTGGAGCTATGAAGAAGACATGCTCTTTTCTACTGCGGAGGTTTCAGCCCAGGGCTATGAAAGCCATCCTGCCACTCTGTGGAGAAAGCTTGACTAAGAACAGAATTTATATAGAAGAAAGTAGAGCTGAGAGACAAAGAGTGAGACAGAATCCAGGTGACATTATTTGAAGCTCTCTCATATCCAGCTGTGCCTTAGACTCATATTTCCAGATATCTCACTTACATAAGCCAGTACTGTTCTTTGCTTTAACCAGTTGGACTTGTATTTTTCTGTCACTTGCAACTGCAGATTCCTGTCTGTTACACCATGCCATCCCAAAGAGATAAGTGCATGATCATGTCTCTGGAAACTATTTAAAATATGTACTCAGTGGGCATCAAAACCAAAATTGTTTTAAGAATGCATCCCTTTTATTTATTTATTTATTTATTTTTAAAATTTTTTTATTGTTATCTTAGTCACCATACATTACATCATCAGTTTTTGATGTAGTGTTCCATGATTCATTGTTTGTGCATAAAACCCAGTGTTCCACACAGAACGTGCCCTCTTTAATACCCATCACCAGGCTAACCCATCCCCCCACCCCCCTCCCCTCTAGAACCCTCAGTTTGTTTCTCAGAGTCCATCGTCTCTCATGGTTCGTCTCCCCCTCCGATTTACTCCCTTTCATTCTTCCCCTCCTGCTATCTTCTTCTTTTTTTCTTAACATATATTGCATTATTTGTTTCAGAGGTACAGATCTGTGATTCAACAGTCTTGCACAATTCACAGCGCTCACCATAGCAGATACCCTCTCCAATGTCTATCACCCAGCCACCACATCCCTCCCACCCCCCACCACTCCAGCAACCCTCAGTTTGTTTCCTGAGATTAAGAATTCCTCATATCAGTGAGGTCATATGATACATGTCTTTCTCTGATTGACTTATTTCACTCAGCATAACACCCTCCAGTTCCATCCACGTCGTTGCAAATGGCAAGATCTCATTCCTTTTGATGGTTGCATAATATTCCATTGTGTATATATACCACATCTTCTTTATCCAAGGAATGCATCCCTTTTAATCCAAACAAAAAAGGAAATCTTTTATCTTGGTTGAACCTGATAATGAAGAGAAAATTTAGCACTTTTTGCCCTTCTCTCTCTCTCTCATCTCTGAGACACAAACATATTAAAGAAAAAAATATCTTTTTGCTTCAATCTATTGTTAAGCTATAATGATGCCTTGGAGAAACATTGGAACATCTGGTCCTATGGACCTTTGCATCTCCTATTTTATAAGGGCAAGATAGGATCAAGGAAGCAATCTAAGGAAGCCCCAGGTTCTACCTGGGAGTGATTTGTGCCCATGAAGAATGTATTTTCCCCTTTCAGTCTGTTCTAGTGCTCTCTTCTCTTGATGAGGCTGGGTGTGTGGCAGCGGTTCTCACCAGTGTCCTGTTCCCACTTACTAGTCCTAATTCTCAACCTGATTCATGTCACAGGCACCCAGCCTGATTGAAAGAGACTAGACAAAGTTATACTAGACTCTTGGGGCTATAGTTTTCCAGCAGAGCAAACAATTTCTGGATCAGTTAGCATCAACTGGACCCTGGTCTAAATCCTGGTTCTGCTAAATATTAGGAGTGTTTCCTTGAAGATGAGTAACTGCATCTCATTGAAACTTAGTTTGTGGGGCACCTGCGTGGCTCAATCAGTTGAGCGTCTCTTCGGCTCAGGTCATGATTCCAGGGTCCTGAGATTGAGCCTCACATCGGGCTCTCTGCTCAGTGGGGACCCTGCTTCTCCATCTCCCTCTGCCTCTCCCCCTGCTTGTGGGCTTTCTCTCTCTGTCAAATAAAAAATCTTAAAAAAAAGAAGCCTGGCTTATTTATCTTTAATAATAATAACAACAACAACAACAACAACAACAACAACTCTCCTTTAGGATCACTATGAGGATTAAGTGAGATAAGGCACAAATAATGAACATTACAGCCAACATTTAAGTGCATACTTTATGCCGGCCCTGTGCTAAGAGCCTCTACACTAGATTCTCTTGGTTGCCTACCCAGCATCCTTACCCCTCTCTTCCATCCTAATAGAACCCTGATTTGGTTTAGGAATCTAATCCTTCTCTGGAAAGCTCTGTATGTTTTTCCAGGGGTCTCTTTCCTTTGGGGGAAGCTTGTCTTCCTCTATTTCCTTTGCACATGATTGGTTCAGGTTTAGGCGTGTGACCAAACTCTGGGCAATGAAACTTGAGGGGAATTCTATTAGGGGACCTCTGGGAAATTGTTCCCTTGATCCTGATTTGCTTCTGGACAGCATTGTTTCTGAGACCAAAACAACTATAGCCATCTTATACCAACTAGAATACAAAATCATCACAGATTGGCAGAGCAAAGAGGTGGAAAGAATCTGGGAGTTCCAAGTCATTGTCAACCGAACCAGTCATGCCCTTCCCTAACATAGGACTTCCTGTTATGTCCCATAATACAGTTCCCTATTGTTTAAGTCAGGTAGAATCTAATTATTGACACAGCTTTATTTATTTAATTTTTTTATTTAATCCTTAAATAGCTCTATGAGGAACCTGGTTGTTCAGTGCATGGTTACTTTTCCAGGATGTTCTTCTGGAATCTCCTCCAATCTGCTTAGTCCTAGAGGGCTTTTGATCTGCTGTTTGTCATCTGATTGTACCTCTTCCTGTTGTTCCTTTGATTCTGACTTTTCACAAAAGGACTTGATGCCACACAGCTCTGTGGACTTATAGAAAGAAGAGATGCTCTTAGCTCATGTTCTGGGAGGAAGCCTGCTCAGTAACTGACCATATAAAAGTGAATACACTTCCTCTTGGAATCCTCTAGCACAGAGCCATCATGCACATGGTAGGTGTGTTGCTATTTTATTGCTATTTTATTGCTGCATAACAAATTGCCATATATCTAGCCAATTTATTATCTCTCAGTTCCATAGTCAAATATTTGGATAGGCTTGACTTGGTTTTTGGGTCTCACAAGTCTGAAACCAAATGTAGGCTGGGCTTGGTTCTCATCTAGAGGCTTTGGGAAGAATCCACTTTCCAGTTCATTCAGGTCATTGACAGAATTCAGTTCCATGTGGTTGTCAGACTGTGGTCCCCACTGCCTAGCTGGCTGTTGGCTAGGGGCTGCTCTCAGTCCCTAGAAGCTGCCTTCTGGCCCTAACATGTGACCCTTCCATCTTCAGAGCCATCAAGGACACAATGAATCCTTTCGGTGCTTCACATATGTCTGACTTCGTCTTTGGCCAACAGTAGGAAAAAGCCCCCAAAAAGAAAAACAACTTCCTGCTTTTAAAGAGCTTGTCTGACCGGATCAGGCCTAAATCTCATATTTTTAGGTCAACTGACTTGAGACTTCAGTTCCATCAGCAAAATAGCACCAGATTAATGTTTAGTTGAATAATTAAGGTACAGGAATTTTGGATAGGGACCATCTTTAGAACTCTGATTACCATAGTAGTGTTGTATAAAATTATTATTATTAATATTATTTTGGTATTGAATCAAGGAGAGGACAGAAAAAATTGTTAAATAAAGTATCAAATTAATTGACTTTTACCTCTGCTAATTTCAGGACTCCTTTAATATGATATTAGTGTCACTCTGGTTATACTGCCCATTGTTGTAACCAAGAAAACCACAACCTAACAGAAAAAAAACCCAAACAAACCAGTAATTATGCTGATGTTGTTGCCTTTTTTATTTTTGGAAGGAAGAGAATTTGCTGATCTGGGCCAACATATTCCCCTCAATGGCTGGCACTGCTCATTACAAATGTTATTCGTATATAGTGTTTATTTATTTTGGGGTCTTGAGAAAAAAGGTTACTTATATTTTTAAAATAAAAATGGATTTAAACATGTGGAAAAGTTTAGAAGAAGAAGGTTAGTACAATCAATATAAAATAGTTGTAAAAAAGGACCTGCTTCATTATAATGTTGTGATTTCTGAGCCGTGTTGAGTTCTGATAGTTGCCCAACACTATAATTATGAGTAGAGCTAGGAAAGTGGATACCCTTCAAAAGTTTGGGACAGTTGATTGGGATTTTGTAGGCAATCCAGTGTTGAAAAGTTTGCTTCATCGTTTTGTGGTGTTATCTTTGGGTTGAGAAACAAGGATCATATAAAAAGAAAAGTTCGGAGATTCTTGGTGGATTTTGCCATACTGTGGCTTGTAGCCTATTCACTGGAAGCACCATGAAATCCTCAGTACTAAAGATCAACTTTAATTAACTTTCTAACAGAAAAGCAGCTAGTGTGTGTGTGTGTGTGTGTGTGTGTGTGCGTGTGTGTGTGTGTGTGTGTTGTCTTAAAGTGAGAGGTCCAGGGCCGCATTTTCCCCATATCGAATAAACAACAAGAGGAGTCCTAGCTGGCAAAAGGATACAGACCACTGCCTCAGTTGATCTGTCTCCAGGAAAATAAGTTCAAAGTAAAGCCCCAAATGACATCTGAATGGGGGGGGTAGCTCTCTGGGCTGCCCGTGACAACCCATGTGGGATCCTTTCTGTGCTTGAACTGTAAACCTGGGAAGAGTCTTGGAAATACATCAGTTCTGCCTGAACCCACTTGGGCTTGTGGAAAAGGAGAAGGAGGGGGTGAAGGAGAAAGAAGCTCAGTGGTTGAGGAGTAACAGTTACGGAGTCAGCCAGGCAGGGCTTCAAGTTGTAGCTTGAAGGAGAGCCAGGAGAGTTTTTGAAAGACTCTGGGGTCTTCATCTGTGAAATAGAGCCGGGACACTCTGGGGTCTTCATCTGTGAAATAGAGATGGTGATGATGATGATGATGATGATGATGATGATAAAATACCTGATGTGGGTTGAATATTTGTGTCCTTCCCTCCAAATTAATAGTTTGAAATCCTAACCCCCAATGTGATGGTGTTTGCAGGTGGGGCCTTTGGGAGGTAATCAGGTCATGAGGGGGGAACCTCATGAATGGGATTAGTGCCCTTATAAAAAGAGACCCCAGAGAACTTCCTTACCTCTTCTGCCATGTGCGGTTACAGGAAAAAGGTAGTCATCTAGGGAATAAGCTCTCACCAGACACTGAATCTGCTGGCACCGTGAACTTTTTGGAATTCCCAGTCTCCAGAACTATAAGAAATAAATATCTGTTGCTTATAAGCCATCCGGTCTTATAAGAGATATTTTGCTATAGCCGTCCAAATGAGCTAAGACCATGCCTCTTATCTTTGGATAAGATAAGTGATGCATGAAAGCATTTAGCAGAGGACCTGGCATGCAAGTACTTAGCATGCTGTAATTGAAGGAGATTCATGAAAGAAGGAAGCAAGAAAGATAGAGAGAAAGGGAGAAATAAGAGAAGGAAGAAATGGAATATGAGAAAATGAGACTATTGGGGGAAGACAGAAGAAGGAGGGTGGTGTAGGTCACCAGAATTTAATGCACTTATAAGAATAAGTTTATTTATTTATTTATTTATTTATTTATTTATTTATTTATTTATTATTTATATTATTTATTTGTCAGAGAGAGAGAGGGGGCACAAGCCCAGGGAGTGGCAGGCAGAGGGAGAAGCAGGCTCCCCGCTGAGCAGGGAGCCTGGCATGGGGCTTAATCCCAGGATCCTGGGATCATGACCTGAGCCAAAGACAGCCACTTAATGAATTGAGCCACCCAGGCGCCCCTAGAAGAATACGTTTAAATTAAATATTTCATTGCCCTAGTGAGGTTGAGTTCCAGGGATGAACACTGTTTACTGTGTGCCCCTTGGAGATGCTGAGTTTCTCCATTCTTTGATTGCAACTTTAACGGACTGGCCAGCTAGCCCACAGGGTGCCTCTGTAATCCAGTGGTGATATTAGGGGAGCTCAGGGAATATTTTGTAACTACCAATCTTTATTTGTAAACTTACTCTACACTGAAAATGTTGGCATCAAACTTTTCACTGTGACTCTGAGCACAGTATCTCAGGAGAACTGTAGTCTAAGTAAAATATTACCTTGAATAGTGGGGCAGGTTGGGAATGAATGAAGGAACTCAGGGGAGAGATCGTCCCCATGGAGCTTGAGACTAAAGCGTTGATCTGTGCCCCTTTCCAAGTGCTTAGTTTTGTTCCTGGGTTCACTGCCGCTGCAGCTGTCCTTTTGTGAGTTGTAAAGGAAAGAGCACACTTTTTTTATGAGGACCAGTGTCCTGATTTAATCTGGGACAGAATATCTCCAAGGTCTGCCAGCGATTCTGCTTTTTGGAGAATAAGATAATTGACTCACTTCCTTCGGCAAAATGGAAAGTCTCAGTTGCAGCAAGGGAAGAGACAGGAATAGAGGGCTTTTTGCTTTGTTTTGCTTTGAGTTGTTGGTACTGAAATCCATTCATTTAGAATAAATGAAGAAATCTCCTTTTAAGAAAGTGAACCAACATGCTTGGGAAGTCCCGTCAGTTTCTTTGGGCTCTTCCTGGGGTCTTGGGGGGAACCACCAAGACCAACTACTGTTCTGTACCTCCAACTTTGTCTCCATTTCAACCCTGTTTTGAGAGTCAAGCCAAATACAAAGTGGGCTTTTTAGTTTGTAACTAATGCTTTGCCTAGATTGGAAGGCAGTTGTATAGTTTGCTAAGGCTTCAGTAATCCCTTTCCCTTTACTGTTAAAGATGTAGGTGAGCGGTAAATAGGAACATGAGCACCTCTCTCCAGTCATCCTGTCAAGAAGCAGTAGATAGGGGGCTCCTGGTGGCTCAGTTAAATGTCAGACTTTTGGTTTCAGCTCTGGTTGTGATCTCAGGGTCTGCATCAGGCTCCATGCTCAGCAGGGTGTCTCCTTGAGGTTCTCTCTCTCCCTCTCCCTCTGCCTCTCCCCCCTGCTCCCTTTTCCTCTCAAATAAATAAATAAATAAATGAATAAATAAATAAATAAATAAATATATATATATATATATATTTTTAAATAGAAGCAGTAGATAGGATGGCAATTTAGTGGCTGGATGTCCCATCAGGGGCAACACAGGGGATGCTGGGTCCTTTTGGGGAATGTCAGCAGAGACTAGTGCAGGGCCTGGCTCATATTGGTCACTTTGAGGATGTTCATTGATCAGCAGATATCTGGGTAAATTGGGCTTCTAGGAATGATACTGATAGCTAAGACTCAGAGCTCAGAGTGTACTGGCTCATACGTAAAGTGATCTGCTGGCATGGAGTACCTCACCCTGTGAAGAAAGAGCTATCCTCATTTTTTTTGAGATGGGAAGCAGGTTCCCCACTGAGCAGGGAATACTGTATTTTTGTATCTTAGAGGAATAAATGATCTAGGATGCTCAGTGGGCAGCTGTTATTCAAGCTTTTTATAGGTCTTTATTCAATGGCACATCCTATCTCCAGAACCTGGGAAATCCAGCTCTGCCTTAGCAGGCTCTCTTATCTCTTATAGGGTTAATTATGTAAACCTCCAGGAGAATTTCTTCTCCACTTAATGGTTCGTCAGAATATGAAACTTGCAGGAAACTACTCGTCCCTGAATCTCACACACCTGCACGAGTTTAGACACGTCAAGTCTATAATGGGACTTAGCCCTTCCTCTGCACCTCTCAACTTACACCATAGGCGCTCCATCTGAAGCGATTGCATGGAGTTTGCTGACCCTGAGAAAGCCTTTCTTTGAATTCTCATCATGCCTCTTCTTGGAGTTTTGAAGATAAAATGCTTGTGCTGAGATTGTTGCTTGGTACAGAGCCATGTGACTTTGCAGCCACCGAGCGTGCATCCCGTAATCAAACACATTTTTCTACATCTTGGATCATTTCATCAGGCTTTCTTATCCCATTTTGCTGCCTTACCCCACTACCAGCATTGTTTTCAGTTCCTGGGTGGTAGTAAATACATGTTTCAGTTGCTGAAATGGGGGGTCATATAATAAGAAAAAGCATAAAAGCAGGGTTGCAAACAATATGTTATAGAATAAAATGTGCATGAAAATTTTAAGCTTCCACATGGAACTTTCAGGAATTTAATGATTGTGACTGGTCACCTTGGGCTGCCTCGGATTTCCAAAAATACTTTAATTTCTTCTCCATTTGGGGCACTTTTGATGAAAAATGTGGACTTCTGCTTCCATATACCAGTGTGACGAGTGGTGTTAAAAGCCTGAAAATCCTGGGAACAAACTCCAAATCTGAAGGGTATGGAAGCAGGGAGGTGAACCCTGGGGTCATCTGGTGGAAATGCCATGCTGACAGATGTGGAGATAGAGGCTCTACAAGTGGACGACTCATGCAGGTGCAAAAACAATCCTGAGCAGAAGATCCAGGCTTCTGACTCAAACCTGAGATCATTCCTGCCTATGATGATCACAGAAGTCCCTGGGTCCTAGGACACTCTCTGATCCTGTGTGGCTTCGCCTATGTCAGGAGAACCAGTGAGGTCTGGAGATGCTCGTTTCCCAATGGCCTCCCAGAATCCAAGATCCCTGGAGATGGCCAGCCCTAATGCTGTTGCTTCTAGGAAGGAGAATGTAGAGGTCAAACATTAACGAGTGGCCTCTGGCTAGGCTACCCTTGGGTAATGAAGCAGGAAGGACATTTGATGAGAAGCCACCCATGTATTTTGTCTTCTAAGTCTTTGGGACAATCACCAGCTTCTCCCAAAACTTCACTTGCCTTTGGTGTCTCCTTTGCACAGCCAAAGTAGAGTTGTGTTTTCAATGTGTTCTGGGTTGCCTGCAGGATTTCTCAGAAACCTCAAGCAGTCGGATAAGCTGTGTGATCTCCATTACCACCCTCTGGAAAACCTGTGGCTAATATTTCACAATGGCCCTGGAATCTGGGGTAGCTTCTCAGTGACCTGGCTTCTGTGGCTTCTCTGGGGGTAGATCAAAGACTTCAAAACAGGCCAGGCATGTGAAATGATTGCTAACTGTTCTCAGTTCTTCCACAGCTATTTGTTCTCGAAAGCCCAGCCTTTACATCTTTTTCCAAAAATTGTACGCGGCATTCATTCTCCAAAGCAGTTGAAAAGCTAATAGACATTCTTATTTTATTCCACCCCCGACTACAGGCAAATCTGTTGCTAGATGAGTTTATCTGAATTCCATTTGCTTAGACCTTGTGAAATGAATACATTTGAATTAATTTGTAGCTTTCCGAGGAGAGGGAAGTGATGCTTTGAGGGGTTAAGCAATGTCTGTGTTAGTTTATATAAATGGATCTTTATGAGAGCAAACATCCTCACACCATGTTACCATATCAGGTCTATTGGTTTATACAAAATTTTCATTAAGTGATGCTAAAATATACACATGGGGCATTTGAAAATGAGTTTTTCACTTTGAACAGCCGTATATTTATGTTTCTTTGGGTTGCGTTGGCGGATTAAATATATTTTCCCTTTTAAAGCTAACACTGGGGAGAAATATGCATCAATAAGTATGTAAGTTATAACTCCAATTCCCAAAAAACTGCATTTGCTGTATTTGGTAATTCTCTAATACTGTTTTTTTTCCCCATAATAATTAGAGCAGAATTGAGTTGCCATAAAAGAAACTCCAGACTTTGCTGTCATTTGTTGGAGGGCGTGGGGAAATCAGAAGCATTTGGCTTCTTTATAAGTTGAAATTTTTATTATTGTATTTGTATTTCTAAATGACTGTGAATGGGACGGTGGTGGGTAAACTCATGAATGTTAATCTGGCCATAGCTTCCGCTTTCATAACACTTCGTTCTTCTGTCCTTTATTACACTGTTATAGACATTGATGGTTCAACAATGGGAGCTTTTAAACTAATGGAAGTCTTTCAACCAAATAGAATGCCTTCATTACTAGTGAGTAGGGAGATCTGAATGTGAATTGAGGTGGTTTAAACTAATCTAACATTTTTATAAAAGACTGATACCCATAATTTATGTTTATTTTCGGTTTTCTTTGATTTGAATAAATGAGAGCAGGGATTTATATTATTTCTCATCTCTTCAAAAACATGCCTAGCCTGGGGCCCAATTGCATTGGTCAATATAACAAACAAACCTGAAAGGTCAAGGGATTAACACAGAAAAGTTTATTTTTTGCTTATGTAAATGCCACTGTGTGTCCATGAGTGGTCCAGGGCATTTCTCTTCCAGTGGGAGACTCAGGGACCCAGACACCTTCCATTATATTATCTGGAATATGAAGCTACTGGAACTGCCACAAGGGGGGAAGACAGTGTGTGATACTGAGCCCTCTGTCAAGTACTTTAGATATTGAACGACACCTGTCACATCTATTCACTGCCCACACGAACTACAAGGGATACTAGGGAATGGAGGAGACTACATGGGGTACTCAGCACTACTGTCTCAACCACCCCGACACATCACAGGTGCCTGGCAAATGTTAATTCAGAGAGCGAATGAATGAATCATGAATCCTGTTAAACTGCCTGGCAATCGGAGAATGTTATTGCTATATTCAATCAATAGAGCAGGGATTGAAAAGCACTGGAGAAGTATTAACCTTAATTGATTAAGAAATATTAACCTTATTTGCATCATCAACAGCTCTAAAATTTGGTTGCTGGTTTTAAGTCCAGGTATCTCGGCTCTGCCCCACGATGATTTTTTTTTTTCAAGGTCCCGACACAGCAGCCTGAAAACATTCCATTTTTTGATCCTAAAGGCCTCTAAAGCAAACAGCATCTTACAGTTTATTAGGTGGAAGTGTTTCAGAGCCTTTGCAGTGTGCATGGTAGGAATGGACCTTGTTCAGGTTACGGAGAAGGTTAACCTCTATTGACAAGATGAAATTGAAGCCGTTTTCTCTCGCCACAGAGCAGTTCCCGATCTGTATTGTCAGCACGGAAGAGTTTATCCATTTTCTCCAAAACATTATCTCAAATGAAGTGTCAGAGCACTAAATGGATTTACCAGCTTCTCTTATTTGTTATTTTGATGTTCAATTTTTTATCCCATTTATTTATTGTCATATGAAGTTAAAACAGTAACAGAAATAAACAGGGGAGGCTGAGCAAGAAAAAGATCACAACCTCACAATCTTCCATCTTATTCCTGAGTAATTGTTGAGGAATCCTCAAGGAGTGTCCTTATATTTAATTTCTAGTTTTCTTTTTCTTGACTCATGACATCTCATTTCCTCAACATATTGTAATTCAAACAGGTCGGTCCACTCAAACATATTCAGAACACTCACTAAATACAAGACAGTGTATGATACAGGTATGTTGCAAGGGATGCATGCTTTTCCATGATACCTTGTTAAGTTGCAATTCCGGAAAGCAGCCCAGGGCAACCAAAAATGGCATAGGTGTTGGACTTGATCACATCGGGTTTCCAATGTGGATTTTGCCACCTTCTAGCTGTAGGACCCTCAGACAAATTACTTAATCATGCCCAGCTGCAGTTTCCTCATGGGGTCAGATGGGGGCAGGAGAGTGTGCAGAAGACCTTAAGAGATCCTCAGCAAGGACACAGTACAGTCCCTGGACACAATATCCTCCACGTAGCTTCAGATAACACTGGGATTTTATGAAATGACACTGAACTTACTGTGTGTAGAAAATACAATAACATTTTTCTAGATTTGGCAAAATCCTATATATTCTCAATATGTCTAGAAAAGCTTATGGTTGCTCTTCATTCCATTCTTTGCCCTGACCCCCAACAATATCCCCACCCCAGGTATATACTAAGTCAGCCTTAGTATATACCTAGCCCTACATATTAGGCACCCTAGTGGTTACTGCGCTTATTATCACTTATTTTTTCTTTATCTGAGAAGCTGTTCATAAGATGCTAGGTAGTGATGGAAGAGACAACATCATAATTTGTTAGCTTGGTAACTGGCACTGGAAGTCCCCTCCTTGTGGTGTGTATGCTGTGGCCTTGGAAGTCTCTTCCCCTAATTAACAGCCTGTGAGAAACGCAGAAGTAAATCATCAGAGCAACTGGAGCACTGTGATAATAAGGGCTAGAACATTCTAAATTGCAGTACTAATCATGATAATAAGGCCACATATTTTATGTCTCCCTTTTAATTGCTTCTTAACTCTTCTGAGTAAGAATGGCATAGTTATCATGATGTAGAGACTAGGGGGTGATTTATTTCTTACTTAATCTGGGCTTTATGAAGAAACTTTTTTTAGTCTGTTGGGAATTGAAGAACAATTTAGGTAGATAATTTTAAATACAGTTTAATACACTAATAGGCAGCCCCCTGAATATGGATTTGCCTTAGAGGCAGGGGATATCATCTTCATAAAGCATCATGCTCTAAAACCCAAATACCCTGGTTGAGTCTTGCTCTTCTGCATTTGGCTACTCAGTTATGGATTCAAATTCATAGGTGAATTTTTTTTTTTTTTACTTGAACCAGAAAATCTGTTTATTGGACCCTAAAGGAGCTCATTATAGGATGATTAGTCTTGTAAGTTGTTCTGCTGGTTTGGACCTAGAGGTCACATGTTCTGATTCAACCTACAGTTCTTGAATGTGAGCCATGAAGCAATCAATGATTTCTTAGTGATGATTTCATATACAGTATGTTAGGTCAGTAAGCCCTTATCAAAACCTTTGTAGTGTAGTATAGTAGACACCTTTTGGGGTCTCTGCCAGGCTAACAAGCCCCCTCCCCCCAGTAGCCCCTCCACTCATAAGTGTGGGCTCCAAGAACCATGTTTGTGTTGTTTGAGCGCATCACCGTTCCACCCATCCCAGGACCACCTGACACATGGTGGACCAGTTACATTCCCTCACCTTGGATTTGGGAACTGGATAAAAAATTTCACTTTATCCTGGGCTAATCTCTGAGTAGAAAGGTGGAAACATGGAGACTCTATGGGTCTTTCTCTTTGCTCTATGAACCAGTGGGCCAAGAAAGCCAGTCTTTGGAGAGGAGACCGGAAAGGGACAGAAAGGAGAAGTCAGAGAACTTAGCCCAGGAGTCTGGTGGCTTTCTTGATTCCAGATCCGGGCCTTTCCTGAGGCTGGACTGCTTTCCGTCTCTTGAATTCCATCAAGCGCTTTCATATCTTAAGGTAAATTTTGTTACTTAAAAAAATAACACGAGTAGATGTTTTTATTTCTCTTTCACTTGTGAGAAACACTGGAGCTCAGGGAAGTCAATCTTATGGCCAGAGTTGATGGCAGTGTTTCTGAACGCTTGGTCAAAGTCCAGCAACCTGAGTCAAATTAGAATCAAAAACGAACGGCGGATCTTTGGCTCACTTATCTGGGTATTCCAAGGTGTAACGCTGCCTTTAAGCATGACTAGAGTCAAGATTTGACCAAAATCATTTGATCAAATTTCCTTCCTTGCCAGCTCTTGGCTCTATTTGTTTCTGTGTGGCTTTGTTCTCAGGAGAGTGATCCCTGAGTGCGGGGCAAGATGGCTGTTGGCAGCTCAAAGCAGCAACACTGCAACTTGTGACCCTTGTTAAAGGGTGTGCCAATGTAAGTCTCCCAGCATCCATTGCATTGCCTGAAGAGGGACTCTGATTGTTCAGCCTGGGTCACATGCTGGAGTATGAGGGCCCCCTTGATTGACATCTCCCCCTGTATCAGAAATTTGGGGTTTCATTAATGAAATAATGGAGAAGAGATGCTGAGCAGACCAAAGCAATCTTATTTCCTCACATTTGCTGTTTTTTCCTACCTGAGTAGAAGTGACAGATGATGCTCATCTGTGTGACGGACTCCCATATGCAGTTTTTCTCCTCCAGCTGTTAGTCACCTCCACTCCCTCCCACTCAAGAAAATCAATCTGGATACAGATGATTACAGCTTATTATTCAGATATCCTTAAGTCTACTCTAATTAGAAAAGGCAGTCCTTTGCAAATGTGAGTACTTCCACCATTTTTAGTAACAAGTGTGACACATCTCACAATTGCTTGGGGGCACAAATCCTGCGGTGAAAACCCCTGCTTTAAGATGGATGTTATCTAGATCCATCTGAGATTGATGGTGAGGATAATTGTATCAATATCTTTTTTGACTCAAGCCTACCTATTCAAAGCACATTTGAGTGCCTCCCAGCAGCCAGACCCTGTTGTAGACACTGGGCTTCAAGCTATGAACAAGACAGAAAAAGTCACTATATTTATATGGAGCTCAAGTTTTTAATGGGGGGTGGGGAGAGGGACATAAACTTATGAACAAATAAGAAGAACTTCGGATATTGAGTGAAATAAAGAAAATAAAAGAGGGTACTGGGCCTGTTGTTGTCCAGTACGGTAGCTACTAAGCATGTGTGGCTATTTAAAGTCGATTAAAATTTATTAAAATGAAATCAAGTTAAAAAATAAGCTCTTCAGTCACGCCAGTGATATTTCATGTGCTCAATAACCATAAGTAGATGGTGGCTGTTGTATAGATAGTGCAGATATAGAATATGTCCATCATTGCTCAAAGTTCTGTTGCACTGGGCTTGACAGTGACTGCAAAGATATAGCCAGGGGTGCTTAGGAAGGCTTGCAGCAAAGCTGAAATTTATGCTCAGACCTAAAGTGACCCATGCCAAGGTCTCTGGGAATAGCATTCCAGGCAGAGCAGACAGTAAATGCAAAGACCCTGGGATGGAAGTGAACCTGGCCTATTTCAAGATCCAACGATGGTCAATGTGTCTGATTGTTGGGGAGGCAGGGAAGAATTTGATCAAGTATGATCTTGGGTTTTATCCTGCACCAATGGAAGCCATTGCTTAAGCAAAGTAGTGACAGCTTTGTTTAATTTCTGAAGAATCGTTCTGGCTGCTGGTGGGGAAGGGGAGTGGCAAGGTTAGAAGCAGCACACAGAACACCTTCAGAAATCATTTGATGAATGAAAAACCTGATGAAAGGGCCCAGCCAAGCTGGGGTGTCCATTAGTCTGACATCTCTTTGCTAGGGCTTGGGCCCTGATAGAACTCACAGAGGAGTTTCCAGATGCCTTGAAAGACCTCCTATCATGGTGTCAGATCGAGTGGTCAGCCAAATAAACCCTAGAGCATCCTGAGCCCTCAGAGCATGAGAGTTCCCCCAACAGTACCCCTGTCTTTCAAGGCCAAAGCCTGGATCACTTTTGGCTGCCCTCAGCTCTTCTGAGCTCCACCATGTCTTGGGGACCACTTCAGGGCATTGCTGCTGTGGGATATTCATCCCTTCATATTTCTTCATTAATCTGTTGTGGGCCAGCCATTGTATTTGGCGCTGGGATTGCCGTGGCACAAGAAAAGACAGCTGTGGTCCCTGCAAACATATATCTCACACTGTAGATGGAGACTGTCTCAACCAGAGAATCACGTGGGTAAGTGTGTGATGACCCCAGGATGAGTGCTGTACATAAGCAGTTCAAGAACACCCAACCGGGTTGTCCTCAGTCAGAGAGGTCAGAGGAGGCTGCCCTGAGGGTGTGATAATTGGGCTGGATTTAAGGAGAAATAAAGATTATGTAAGTGGAAGCTGGAAAAAGTGTTTTGGACAGGGGGAACAGCATGGGCAGAGGCCACATGGACCATAGAGCAATAGACAGGCTAACAGCCCAGTGAGCCTGGGGTGGATGGAACAGAGGCAAGGTGGTGCTAAGTTGGGGGCTGGGCAAAGCGGGTGAGGAGAGACCCACTGGGAAACCCATCACTGGGGAGTGGGAGATGATGGTGTTCTCACCTTGCCTTTTCAAATGCTTCCCTCTGTCTTTTGTCTACCAGTCAGCTCCACCATGATAGCAGCTTTTACTACTGTCAAAATCCTGTTAGCTAGAACTATATGAAATTACCAATAAACAACCATCTTTGACCCATAAAAAAGGTAGCTTTCTACAGTACAACCCAATACTGTGAGTCAAGCACTAAACTGAGAGCTTTTTGGTTTTGACCCTTTATTTATTTATGACTCCACTCTAATGTGGGTGGTTGTAATCCCATTTTGTGGATGACATAACTGAGAGACTGTGGCTAAGCAGCAGGGTCAGGATTTGAACCCAGCATGCTGGAATTAAGTGCTCCCACTCCAAGACTCTTAAAACTAAATGCCAAGTGGCCAGCTAGCTTGCAGGAAGCCGCAGTCCAAGGCCTGCCTAAGTAGCTTGTGAAGTAGGCCGTTAATACTTGTATTGGAGTATTCTCAAGTGGCCAGAGATTCCAGATGGCTGGGAGAGGGATATTCATTATCTTTTTTTTTTTTTTTTCCAAAGAACTGTGACACTTCGGGAATTATAAATGAGTTAATGTAACATTAATACCTAGAAATATTCTGCAACAGATCATTAAAAAATCAATTCTCACACAGGCAGAAAAGATGAGATTATTGAGTAGTAACCAGACAGCACTAGACCTTTGGAGAGGGTCACGGATGAGTAGCAATATACGTCGCTTCCCCACAGGATACGCATGCACTGGGAGTTTGGTATTTGCTTGGCTCATTTGGAACTAATGTTTCCTAATAATTTTTTTTTTTAATCTAAGTTGTAAAAAACTGGCCATCATCCCAGAGCAGGGAAGGGGGAAAAAATGAGGAAAAAAGGAGAGAACCAAAACATATAAAGAGCCTGCTCTGGGCACTGTGCCCATTGCTTTTGTACGTTTCATCCCATTCAATCCACGGAAAGACCTGAAGAGGTAGATGTCACCATTGCCCTTTCACAGACAAGGAGACTGAGTCACAGAGCTGGTAGAGTGCCCTTCAGAAGCAAACACTGTTTCAACCCTGAGCATCAGGCGCCGAAGCCCCTCCTCTCCTTCCCATATCCGGCTAGTTTCCTGCTTCACGAGTGGAGCATACTTTGAAATCCAGGCAGGGGGTCCTTGGGATGGGAATCAGGAGGCCCACCCAGATCGCTCCCCTGGCTGGGAACTAAGCTCCAGGCGGTGAGTGGGAAGGGTCTTCCCAATGGGTAGTGAAACATGAAAATGTAAGTGGTGCAGAGAAGGAGTATTGTATCCATTCATTCGTCCCACCACCTGACCTAGGACGTCCAGGCACTGTGCTTGGTGCCGGGGATGTGAGGATAAGAAAGGTGCCCTGTCTCTGGGAAGGATAGAGGTTCCTGAAACTCCGGGATGCATGAGTGCCTGCATGCCCTTAGGGGGCTTCCCTCCCCAAACAAACCCTCTAAGGGCTTCCAGAGGAAGAACAGGAGCAGATACTGTGAAGGAAAGAGCCAAAAACCCCACTGATTTCCTGAGTTGGGAGAGGAGAGCAGAGCAGGCAGGGTAACCAGGAGGGAGAAAGGCGGCCGGGGAGTGGGAGAGCCCTGAACCTTAACCACGGCGGCCTTTGATTTAGTTCTCACCTGTGAGAGGAGCTTGATGTGCAGCTGTGAAGGAGTTCATAGTTTCCTCCCTTTATAGGTGAGGGAGTTGAGGCACATAAAGATCAGGTAGGGAGAGACGGGGATGATTGGGCCAGGGGGGGAATGTGCACAGGACAGGGACCCGTCCAGGCTGGAGGGTGCTGAGGCAAGTCTTCCTGATAGGTTCTTGGAGGTTCCTCATCAGCAGGATGTGATGAGTGTACCAGTTAGCACTCAGTGCTTGCAAGTAACAGAAACCCACTCAAGTGAGCTCAGCAGAGTTTATTATAAAGACTGAGAGGAGGGACTGCCTCAGGGAATCCCAGGGCATTGCTTCTCCCTGCCCAGAAGGCGGGGAGACTGGGGCAAAAGCCTTCTGTGGAAACAAGTCTGTTGTTCCAACAGTAGCAAGAGGGCAGTGTGGCAAGAGTGGGGTGAGAGGCTATTCAATGCAGGAGACCAGGTGGGCAAGGGGGGCAGCAGCTGGACCACAGAGGCTTTCAAAGCCTGGGGGAAGGGCTTATTGTGAGGGTGTCAGGAAACCCCTGGAGAGTGATGTAGTCTGATTCACATTTCTCCGTAGTCACTGGCTGCTGTCTGGATGGATGGCAGGAGACAAGGAGTTGGTTGGGGGCCCAGGTGATAGGCAACTGCCACAGTCCATTGTGAGGGGATAGTCACTGTGACAGTTAATTTTGTGTATCAGCTTGGATAGGCCATGGTACCCAGCTGTTTGTTTGGTCAACAGATGACCCTCCCTAACCAGGGGTACCTTATCCAATCAGCTGAAAACCTCAAGGAGCAAAGACAGATTCCGTGAGGAAGAAGCAATTCTGCCTCAATATTGCAACATGAAAACCCTGCCTGAGTTTCCAACCTGCCTGACCCGCCCTCTGGAAGCTAGACTCAAGACTGCACTACCTGATCCTATAGATTTTGGATTTGCTACTCTCCACAGTCAGATGAGCCAATTCCTTCAATAAATCAGTATCTCCCTTTCTCTATTGGTTCTGTTTCTCTGGAGAACCCTGGGCTAATCCAGAAACTTCCTATGTGGGTACTTGCTTTGCTTGACCACGTGTTTTGGGCCCAACCCGTAGGCTGGATTTTCCCAGTTGGAGTCATCCTCAGGATCAGTGGCAAGTAGGTGAGAGAGGCATAGGCCCAGATCCCAGGGAGTTCAGTGTTGGTTGGTTCGACAGCACACACACATAGGAAACAACTGGAGAACCATACGGGCAGGATTTAATTAGAGCCAAAATGTGTGGAGCAGATATTTCCCGCCCATGAAGCAGACCCTCTGTGGTGGGGCCTTGTCCTTCTGTTATGCAACTTACCCCGTAGGAAGGGGAAGCGGAAGTCACCCTTGGAAAGAGTGTGTCGCAGCCTGGGCCCCACATTGCGATCACTTGGGAGAGACTGAAAAAAAAATACCGCCTTGGGATTCGGATGTAATTGCTCTGATGTTTGGCTTAGACATCTGGATGTTGCAAAGCTCCCCAGTTGGAGTTGAAAGGCACTGCTGTAGGACATCTTGACTAGGAGATGAGGTGCCCTTCACCTGAAAAGAGTAAAGAGGGAACCACGGCAGGGTTCAGAACACTGCATGTCCTGTCAGCTGCCTGTTTTTGTAAATAAAGTTTTATTGGAACACAGCCACACCCATTTGTTTATGTATCACAGTTGGCTACTTTTGCTGAAACAGCAGAATTGCATGTTGTGACAGAGACTCTCTGGCCTGCAAAACCTAAAATATTTACTATCTGGCTCTTTACAGAAATAGTTTGCCAACCTCTCAACTAGGAAGTGATGAGTTTTCGAGGATGTGGGTGGTGTGGGGGAGGCTGGGCCACCATTACTGAGAAAGCATATGGTCCTTGGGTTGAGATACAGCCTCAAAAGCCTTCTCCATACATACAGGCAGTCACCACCAACCGGTCAGAGAGCTCACACAGACTGAAGCCTTTTTGCCATCTCATGACCGTTCCTGTTGAAAGTTCACTCTACATGGCTCCTGGAATCCGGTTGAATCAATGAGATGGCCCAAGCTGTTGGATTCTACAGCTGACAGAGGCGTAGAGCATTGAAGTATTTTCCCTGGCAGCACTGATCTCAGAACTGAAATGGACATATTCTGTGACAGTGACATTGAAGGAGAAGGACTCTGCCAGCAGGGCTGGGGGGGTGGGGGAAGGGGAATGCCCAGATAGCCCTTGGGGAAAGCTGCAGGGTTGGGTTATCACAGAGCTCCTGCCTTGTCTTCTTCATCTTATGGCGACTAGCACAGACCAGCAATTCCAGCCCCTTCTGGAGTCCCCTCTGTCTGAATCTATGACATGGGTTGTGCAACAACATGACCTTGGCCTTCTATAGCTTCCCTTTCCCCAGGCCATGGGAGACACTGCTTACAGTGTGATCGTCTTAACCTACTGAGGACATTCCCTGGAACCACATGGCCTGGAAGAGCTAAGTGCTAAGACGAGTGTTAGGAATGTACCTCTAGTGGAACACCTGGTGACCACATGGATTTTGATCTTGGCCATTTGAGCTGTTATTCAGCCTACAGGTGCTAGGTGCTGGGGATACAGTGGTAAGCAAACACAGGTTCCTGTGGTTGCAGAAGTAGTCCCATGGGGAGGTGGAGCTGTATTAAGAAAACATCACACGAGGACTTATAAAGGGTCCCCCTGGTAAATGCTGAGAAGGACATGTCCCTGATCAGCTGTATTTGAGGACTGGTGCCTATGACACCTCTCACCCCAGATATTCAAAGTGCATGTAGTATACTCTCAGAATGAGTTAAAGGCCCTGAGAAGTCCCAAAATGAAGAAATCTCTTTGCCCTTCCTTAAACCCCAAACTTTGATGTTTCCCAAACTTTGCTCACCACGGCCCACATTAAAAAAAGATCCCTTACGAATAATCCATGGAGTGGCTTTATGTTGCACAGGTCATAATTTGGAAATGCTGCTGTGTAGGTTCCTATTTGCTTTTATTATTATTTTTGTAGTTTGTTTGATAATGTGCACATGTTAGTATAATAATTGGTAGGTAGTGCACATGAGTTATACATATAGAGGGAGATGGTACTCAAAAACTTGTTTGAAAAAAATTTTTTTAGAGCAGTTTTAGGTTTATGTAAAATTGAGAGGAAAGTACAGAGATTTTGCACTCATTCCTGTATGTGCATAGTCTCCTGTGCTACCAGCATCTGCCATCAGGATGGCGCCTTTTACCAATGATGAACCTTCAGGGACACCTAATCACCCAGAGCCCGTAGTTTATCTTAGGGCTCACTCTTGGTGCCTTTCATTCTCTGGGTTTGGACACATGTATAATGATATGCAGTTATCATTATAATATCCTATAGACCACTTCTGGTGTCTTTAGAAACCTCCATGCTCTACTTATCCATCCCTCTCGCCCCTATCTTTGGCAACCATTTATCTCTTTACCACCTCCAGAGTTTTGCCTTTTCCAGTATGTCATATGGTTGGAATTATACAGTAATTAGCCTTCTCAGATTGGCTTCTTTCACTCTGTAATCTGCACTGAGGTTCCTTCTGGTCTTTTCGTGGCTCGATAGCTCATTTCTTCTTAGTGCTGAATAATATTCCGTTGTTTGGACATATCACGGTTTAATTGTTCACCAACCGAAGGACGTCTTGGTTGTTTCCAAGTTTTGGCAATTATGAATCAAGCTGCTATAAACATCCATGTGCAGGTTTTATGTGGATATAAGTTGTCATTTCTTTCGGGTAAATGCCAAAGAGCAGGGTTGTTGGATCACACGGTAAGAGTATGTTTAGTTTTGTAAAACAAAAAACCAAACCACCGAACTGTCTTGCACAGTGGCTCTTGCATTTTGCGTTCCCATCAGTAACGTTAGAGGGTGTCTGCTGCTTCACATCCTTGTCAGCATTTGGTGTTGTCAAGGTTCTGCATTCTGGCCACTGTACTAGGCATTTGTAGTATCTCGTTGTTTTCTTTTGCATTTCTCTGATGACATATGATGTAGAGCATCTTTCCACATGCTTTCTTGCCATCTGTATATATCTTATGTGGAGGTCTCTGTTAAGGTATCCCTTAAGGTATCCCTGTTATCCCATTTTTTAAATCCAGTTGTTAGTTTTCTTATTGTTGAGTTTTAAAGAGTTTTTGGTATATTTTGGATAACAGTCCTTTATTACATGTGTCTTTTGCAAATGTTTCTTCCCTCCTGTGCTTTGTCTTCTCATCATATTGACGTTGTCTTTCACAGAGCAAAAGTTTTTAATTTTAATGAGGTCCAGTTTATCAGTTATTTTTTTCATGGATCGTGTCTTTGACGTTGTACCTAAAAAAGCATCATCAAACCCAGGGTCATCTAGTTTTCTCCTGAGTTACCTTCTAGGAGTTTTGTAGTTTTGCATTTTATATTTAGGTCTCTAATCCATTTTGAGGTAATTTTTGTGAAGGGTAGAAGATCTGTGTATAGATTGATTTTTTTTGCATGTGGATATCCAGTTATTCCAGCACTATTTGTTGAAGAGACTATATTTGCTCCTTTGTCAAAGATCAGTTGACTGTATTTATGTGGGTCTATTTCTGGGCTCTCTAATCTGTTCTATTGATCTGTTTGTCTGTTCTTTCGCCAATACTGTGCTGTCTTGATTACTGTTGTTTTATAGAAAGCCTTGAAGTTGGGTAGCATCAGTCCTCCAACTTTGTTCTTGTTCAATACTGTGCTCCAAAATTTTGTGAGAGAAACACTTGATTTATTCCAGCCAGAAATTTTGTATTTCGAAAATCTTATTTTTATTTATTTACTATGGAAAATTTTATTTTTTTCTTTCGAAAATCTCATAACACCCTACTGCAGGGGTTGGCAAACTACAGCCCGCAGGCCAGATCTTTTTTGTAATTGTGTAAAGTTTTGGTAAATAAAGTTGGAATGGAGCACAGCCGGGCTCATTCTTTTATGTATTGTCTGTGGCCACTGTCATGTTACAACAGCAAAGTTGAGATGTGGTAAAGACTCCATAGCTCACAAAGCCTAAAATACTTACCATCTGACCCTTTACATAAAAAAGCATGCCTGCGCCTATCCCTGCCTTATTGACTCACTTTTAGACACTTACTCATTGGATCACTGCATTCTGAGCTCCTGCATGCTAGGTTCTGGGCAACAGTGCACCTGCCATTTTGCCCCTGGTATATTTTGCCACATTTTGTACCCTGGTGTAGTGTCCTTTGTGCCCCGTCACACTTAGTAGCTTATCAGATTTACTCACAAAAGAATTAATTTACTCTGACCCCATGGGTGACAGGGATTCAGAAATACTGAGATGGAGTAATATATCTTTTCCTTGATCATATAGACAAAGCCACTGAGCCCCATCATTATAGCAATGAATTCCAAGGACCAAGAAATGATTCTTCTTGTTTGCACTGAGTCAGCCTTTTCAAAATCAATACAGAATGGACAAATGGATTTGGGGAGGAGGCACAGAACTCCCAGTCATCCGTGGTGAATACTGAGCATCCTTGAGCGCAATCCTGCCTGTGCTTTCATCCTTCCGTCATTTGCATTCTGGTCTATGAGAATTATTCAATTAAATGGCAGTTTAGAAGTTGCCTCCAGAGAGCCCATAGGTGAACCGTGATTGTACTGGCCTTCACCAAGCTGGCTGAGGCTTTGTGTATTAATTTAGCATTCAGTTATAATGAAACAATGGGATTGAAGGCTTCCATTTTTACAAGCATCATAATATTATGTGAAGCACTTGGGTCTGTGGAAGGTTGAGACTTCAGTTAACTTGGAGCTGTGGGAAGAATCCCCAGTGATGTGTTCCTGCAAAGCAGAGCCTTTCAGAAGAAGGGGCCATCCCCCCCTTGACCAGTTCATGGGCTGGTCAAGGTATCTCTGCCTAGTAGGGCATTCCCTTGGTTCATGTTTCAGCAGAAAGATGTGATTTCTTTTGTTTTGGGGTGCCATATTGTAATAAATTATGTTTTAAAAAAGTGTGGGTGGAATTTATTAAACTGAGTTTTGTTTCTGTGAAGTTTTTGATTCAATAATTTAAAAACATTGAAGTCTTTTGTGACAAATTTTTTTTATTGAAACAAATTTTTATGTAGTAAAATGCACAGTTCTTTAGTGAACAATTCAATGAGTACTGACAAATGAATGTACCTGAGTAACCCGTACCTCATCAAGATAATAGAACATTTCTAGCAACCCAGAATGTTCTCTTAAGTCTCTTTGAAATGGATCCCCCCTCCCCTCAGAGAAGCAACCCATGATTGCTTTCACTATTGAATAATAATTTTGCTTGTTTAGAACTTCATATAAATGGGATCACAATATGTTCATTTTTTTGTTTCTGGCTTGTTTCACTCAAAATGTTTGTGAAATCCATCCATATTTTGAGTGTATCAGTATTTTGTTCCTGAGTAATAATCCACTATATAAATATATCACAGATTTATTTATCCTTTCATCTGTTGATGGACACTTGGCTTCTAGTTTTTGGCTATTATGAATGGGGTTTCCATTCATTTTGTGGCTATGTTTCCATTGGATAGATACCTAAGGGTGGAATTATTGGATCATAGGGTAGATACATGTTTAACTTTACAAGAAATGGCAAAATGGTTTTCCAAAGTTTTTTATATTTCCTTGAGTAATGTATAGGATTTCTACTTACTCCACATTCTTGCAAACATTTAGTATTTTCAGAAATTTTAATGTTAGTTATGCTAGTGAACGTAAAATTGCATCTGGTTGGAGTTTTAGTTTGCATTTCCTGATGACTAATCATGTTGAACATTCTTTGGCTTGTGTATTAGTCATCAAATACCTTCCTTTGGAAGGTGTTCAATCTTTTGCCTTATATTTTCTTTTTCCCTTTTTTTTTTTTTTTTTTTTAGAGGGGGGGAGAGAGAGAGAGGGGGGGGGAGGGGCAGTGAAAGGGGGAGAGAGAGAATCTTAAGCAGGCTCCATGCTCAGCGTGGAGCCCAACATGGGGCTTGATCTCACAACCCTGAGATCATGGCCTGAACAGAAATCAAGAGTCAGACATTTAACAGACTGAGCTACCCAGGTGCCCCAATTGCCTTCTATTTTCATTGATGTTTTGAGTTATAGGAGTTCTTTACATATTCTGTGTATAAGTCATTTGTCAGATGTATACTATGAATTGTTTTTCCTCAATAATGGGTTTTCTATTTGCTTTAATAATAGTGAATTTAATGATTAAGATTTTTGAGTTTTTTAAAGTCTAAATTATCAGTTTTTTAAAATTATAAGTGCTTTGTATGTCCTAAGAAATCGTTGCCTACCTGAAGGCTACAAAGATATTTATCATTTTTTTTTGAGAAGTATTACAGGTTTAGCTTTTACATCGAACTCTCATCCATCTTGAATTAATATGTCTGTGTTGTGAATTAGGGGTAAGGATGTCGTTTTCATATGGTTAGTCATTTGTTCCAGCAAAATTTGTTGAAAATATTTTCCCCATTTAATTATGTAGACACCTTTACTGAAGCTCAGTTTACTCTATGTGTATTGCTTTATTTCTGGACTCTCTGTGCTCCATTGATCTGTTTGTCTATTCTAATGCCAATACTGCACTGTTTTGATTAATTACATTTATAGTAAGACTTAAAATCAGGAAATGCGACTCCTTGGACTTTTTTCTTCTTTTTCAAAATTGTTTTTGAAATTCTAGATCCCTTTCATTTCTATATAAAATATATAATTAACCTGGCACCTCCTAGACAAAGCCCACTGAGATTTTGATTGGGATTTCATTGAATTTTTAGATCAATTTGGGAAGAATTGGTTCTCTAATTCTTAAATAAGGCATTTCTTTTCATCTATGTAAACCTTTTACAATTTCTCACAATATTTTGTAGGTTTTAGTATACAGGTATCACACATAATTTTAAAAATTTATACTTAAGTATTTTATGTTTTTTATACTATTGTAAATGTTATTGTTCTTTCAATTTCAATTTCCAGTTGTTCTCTGTTAATCTATTGAAATACAGTTGATTTTTGTATGTTGATCTTATATCCTGTGACCTTGCTAAACTCACTAGTTGTAGTAGATTATGTGGATTCCTTAGGGTTTTCCAATATAGACAATCATATTGTCTGCAAATGAAGACAGTTTTTTTCCTTTCCAATTCCTAAAGCATTCATTCATTCATTCATTCATTCATCTTACTCCAATTGCCAGGACCACCAGTACAATGTTGCATAGAATTAGTAACCCATCCTTGCCTTGTTCTTGATCTTAGGGAAAAAATATTCAGTGTTTCATAATAAATATAATATTAGCTATAGGTTTTTTGTAAGGTGCTCTTTATTAGATTGAGGACATTATATGCTATGTCAAATTTCCTATAAGCTTTTATGATGAACAGAAGTTCAATTCTTTCAAATGTTTTTTCTGCATTGATTTGGTAATGTGATTTTTTTTCCTTCTTTATTCTTTTAATGTGGTGAACTGTGTTCATTGATTTTTCAAATAAACCAACCTTGAATTCCTAGGATAAGTATAATTTAGTCATGATGTATTGTCCTTTTAATTATAGTTGGATTTAATTCAATATTGTATTAGCATTTTTGCCTCTAGGTTAATGAGAGATATTGGTGTATAACATATATATTTTTAAAGATTGCATTTGTTTGAGAAAGAGAGAGAGAGTGAGAGAACACGAGTGGAGGGCAAGGGCAGAGAGAAAGGGAGAAACAGACTCCCCACTGATCAGGGAGCTGGACATAGGGCCCAATCCCAGGGCCCTGGGATCATGACCTGAGCTGAAGGCAGACACTTAACTGACTGAGCCACCCAGGTGTCCCTGTAATATAATTTTTAAAATTTTCATGTCTGATTTGGATTCAGAGTTATGTTACCCTCATTACATAAGTTGGGAAATAGCCCCTTCTCTAATTTTCTGAGTTCCTATAAGATAGTTCTATTTTTTCCTTATATATTTGATAGAATTCATCATTTAAGGCCTCTGAGCCTAGAGCTCTTTGTTTTAGCATGGCTAGTAATTGTGAAGTCAATTTTATGTGTATATATAGAGCCAGTCATATTTTATATTTCTTCTTGTGTCCATTTTGGTAGTTTCTGTTTTTCAAGGAATTGGCTTTTAACTCAAGTTATCAAATATTAGCATCAAGTTGTTTGTAATATTTCCTTATCCTTTAATTATCTGTAGGATCTATAATGCCGTTTTTTCTTTTATTCCTGATACTAGTATTTTGTACTTTCTTACATTTTTCTTCATCAATCTAGCTAGGGTTTTAAAATTTCATTCGTCATTTTAAAGGACCAAATTTTGATATCATTGATTTTTTCCCCATTATTTTTTTCTATTTTTATGGTTTCTGCTTTTATCTCTATTATTTCATTCCTTCTTTAAACATTGAGTTTCATTTCCTCTTCTTTTTCTATCTTTTTACAGGAGTATCTTTTTTTTCTTTAAATTTTTTATTGTTATCTTAATCACCATACAGTACATCATTAGTTTTTGATGTAGTGTTCCATGATTCATTGTTTGTGCATAAAACCCAGTGCTCCATGCAGAACATGCCCTCTTTAATACCCATCACCAGGCTAACCCAACCCCCATCCCCCTCCCCTCTAGAACCCTCAGTTTGTTTTTCAGAGTCCATCGTCTCTCATGGTTCGTCTCCCCCTCCGACTTACTCCCCTTCATTTTTCCCCTCCTGCTATCTTCTTCTTCTTCTTTTTTTTCTTAACATATATTGCATTATTTGTTTCAGAAGTACAGATCTGTGATTCAACAGTCTTGCACAATTCACAGCACTCACCATAGCACATACCCTCCCCAATGTCTATCACCCAGCTACCCCATCCCTCCCACCCCCCCACCACTCCAGCAACCCTCAGTTTGTTTACTTACAGGAGTATCTTAAACTGTTCATCTCAAAGTTTTCTTCTTTTCTATTATAAGCTTTTAAATCTGTAAATTTTTCTCTAAACTAGGTTTCATTTTTATTTTTATTTTTAAGATTTTATTTATTTATTTGACAGAGAGAGAGAGAGAGAGACACAGCGAGAGAGGGAACACAAGCAGGGGGAGTGGGAGAGGGAGAAGCAGGCTTCCTGCTGAGTAGGGAGCCCAAAGCGAGGCTCGATTCCAGGACCCTGGGATCATGACCTGAGCCAAAGGCAGATGCTTAATGACTGAGCCACCCAGGCACCCTCTCTAAACTCGGTTTTAGCTACATCTGGCAAATATTGATTTTTTTTTCATTACAATCCATTTCACAATAATTTCTAATTTCTCATGTCATTTTCTTCCTTGACACATGTATTATGAAGTAGTGTGCTGTTTAATTTCCAAATCTTTGGGGTTTTTCTGGATACCATCTTTTCTTAGATATCATTGATATTTTTCATATCATTATCATATATTGACATCTAAAATTAGCCATTGTTATCAGAGAACATTCTATGTGGGTTTCAATCATTTTAAACTTATTGAGATTTGTTTGGTAGCCTAGTGTGTGATCTGGAAAAGAATGTGTACTCTGCAATTGTTAGGTGTAGAATTCTATAAATTCAATGAGGTTACGTTGGTGTTGTCACATGACCACCCCCCAATAAATGTCCTTAGCACTGTGTCTTTATCAAGCCTCCTGGTGGGCAGCATTTCACATGTGTTGTCACAGCTCATTGCTAGAAGAATTAATGCATCTTATGTGATTGCACCAGAAGATAACTCTTAGAAATCTGAATCTGGATTCCTGGGGACTTTATCCCATGTGGTCTCTTGGCTGATTTTGCTTTATATCTTTTCACTGTAAGGAATCTTTTCCAATAACCAACTTTGGTTTCATTCATTTTCTCTATTGATTTCCTGTTTTCAATTTCATTGACTTCTGCTCTGCAAATAAAAGTTTTATTTTTCTTCTGGTTATTTTGGATTTAATTTGCTCCTCTTTTTCTAGCTTTCTAAAGTATAGGCTTAGATGATTAATTATTTTCCTTTTCTAATATATGTGTTCAATGTATAAACTTTCTTCTAAGCTCTGCTTTTGCTGCATCTCACAGATTTAGTAAGTTGTATTTTAATTTTTATTTAGTATATGTGCTGCCGAAGCGAGCACTTAATTTTTATTTAGTTTATAATTTCTCAAGAGTTCTGTTTTGACCTATGTTGTTATTTAGAAGTACGTTCTTTGATCTCCAAATATCTTGGGATTTGTCCAGTTATCCTTCTGTTATTGCTGTCTAGTTTAATTCCGGTATAATACAGAAACAGAAATTGTGTGATTCCTACTTTTTTTTTCAAATTTGTTAAAGTGTGCTTTATGACCCAGAACATGATCTATTGCTGTTTGTTCCATGTGAGCTTAAGAAGAATGTATATTCTATTGTTACTGGATGAAGTATTCTATACATGTCAATTAGATCTCATTGATGGGGCTATTCAGTTTAACTATATTTTCCCCAATTTTCTGCTTACTGGATTTGTCAGTTAGTGATAGAGGGGTATTGAAGTATTCAACTACAATAGTGAATTCATTTATTTCTCTTTGTAGTTCTATCAGTTTTTACCTTACATATTTTAACACTCTGTTGTTAGTGTATACATGTTAAGAATTGTTATGTCTTCCTGGAGAACTGACCCTTTTATCATTATGTCATGCCCATCTTTTTCCCTAATAAATTTCCTTGCTTTGAAGTCTGCTTTGTCTGAAATTAATATGTCTACTCTGACTTTCTTTAGATTAGTGTTAGCATGGTATGTCTTTCTTTGTCTCTTCTAATCTGTCTGTTCTTTATATATACAGTGAGTTCTTTGTAGAAAACATATAGTAGTGTCTTGTTTTTTCATCTACTCTTACAGTTTCTGCTTTTTAATTAGTGTATTTAGACCATTCACATTTAAAGTGATTATCAATATAGTTGGATTAATATTACCATATTTGTACCTGTTTTCTATTTGTTGATCTTGTCTCTCTCTCTCTCTCTCTTCCTTCCTTCCTTCCTTCCTTCCTTCCTTCCTTCCTTTCTGTCTGTCTTTTACTCTTTTTTTGCCTTCTCTGGATTTAATTGATCATCTTACATGAATTAATTTTTTCTTCTTTCTTAGCATATGAATTATACTTCCTTTGAGTATTATTTTAGTGGTTGCCTCATAGTTCACAATATATACATTTACAACTAATTCAAGTCCACTTTCAAATAGCCCTGTACCACTTCATGGGTACTATAGGTAGCTTTTAACAGTATTCCAAGTTCCTCATTCTTGTTCCAACACTGCTGTAATTCATTTCACTTATCCGTAAACTATAATCACCCAACAATTTGTATTATTATTTTGAATGAACTTATCTGTTAGGTCAGTTAAGAATAAGAAAATGATTTCTATATCATTGATTTCTGCTCTAATCTTTATTATTTCTCTTCTGCTAGATTTAAGCTTTATTTGCTGTTCTTTTTCCAACTCCTTTAGGTGTAAGGTTAGATTGTGTATTTGAGATGTTTCTTGTTTCCTGAGAAAGGCCTGTTTGCTATATACTTCCCTCATAGGACCATCTTTGCTGCATCCCAAAGGTTTTGAACAGTTATGTTTTCATTTTCATTTGCTTCCATGAATTTTTAAAATTCTTCTTTAATTTCCTGGTTGACCCATTCATTCTTAATAGGATGCTCTTTAACCTCCACGTATTTGTGTTTCTTCCACATTTTCTCTTGTGATTGATTTCAACTTTTAAAGCATTGTGGTCTGAAAATATGCATGGTATAATCTCAGTCTTTTTGTACTGGTTGAGACCTGATTTGTGACTGAGTATGTGATCTATTCTGGAGAATGTTCCATGTGCACTCAAGAAGAATGTGTATTCTGTTGCTTTAGGATGAAGTGCTTTAATTCCATCTGGTCCACTGTGTCATTCAAAGCCTTTATTTCCTTGTTGATCTTCTGCTTAGATCATCTGTCCATTGCTGTGAGTGGGGTGTTAAAGTCCCCTACTATTATTGTATCATTATCAATGTGTTTCTTAAATTTTGTTATTAATTGGTTTATATATTTGGCTGCTCCCAAGTTAGGGGCATAAATATTTACAATTGTTAGATCTTCTTGTTGGATAGATCCTTTTATTATAATATAGTGTCCTTCTTCATCTCTTATTACAGTCTTTGGTTTAAAATCTAGTTTATCTGATATAAGGACGTGGAGAAAGGGGAATGCTCTTACACTGTTTGTGGGAATGCAAGCTGGTGCAGCCACTCTGGAAAATAGTATGGAGGTTCCTCAAAAAGTTAAAAAAAAAGAGCTACCCTATGACCTAGCAATTGTACTACTAGGTATTTATCCAAAAGATACAAACATAGTGATTCGAAGGGGTACATGCACTCCAAAGTTTATAGCAGCAATGTCCACAATAGCCAAAATATGGAAAGAACCCAGATGTCCATCGACAGATGAATGGATAAAGAAGAAGTATATAGATACACAATGGATTGCTCAGCCATCAAAAGGATGAAATCCTGCCATTTGCAATGACATGGATGGAACTAGACAGTATTATGCTAAGCGAAATAAATCAATCAGAAAAAGAATACCATATGATTTCACTCATATGTGGAATTTAAGAAACAAAACAAATGAACATAGGGAAGGAAAAATAAAATAAGATGAAAATTGAGAGGGAGGCAAACAAGAAGAGACATGAACTTTAGGAAATAAACAGAATTGCTGGAGGAGAGGTTGGTGGGGAAGGGATTATTGGGTGATGGGCATTAATTAAGGAGGGCACTTGATGTAATGAGCACTGGGGGTTATATGCAGCTGATGAATCATTAAATTCTACCTCTGAAACTAATTAAAAAAGGATAAAAAATGATTATTTTATTTCACTTTCATTTATTCCTACTGCAATAGTCTTCTTTATGTAGATCAGAGTTTCTGACCTATAACATTTTCGTTTTCTTAAAGAACTCGTAACATTTTTTGCAAGGCAAGTCTACTCCCCCGAAATTTCTTCAAATTATGTTTGTCTAAAAAGGTATTTATATCTCTTTCACTTTTGAAAGACAATTTTGCTGGATACAGAATTCTAGTTTGGTGGGCCTTTTCTCCGAACACTAAGTATTCTCCTCCACTGCCTTCTTGCTCACATGGTTTCTGAAGAGAAATACGATGTAATCTTTATCTTTGTTCTTCTAAGATTTTCTCCCCCTCTCTGGCTTTTTCAAGATTTTCTTTTGGTCTTTGTTCTTTTTGCAGTTTGATATTATATGCCTAGGTGTACATTTCTTTATATTCCTGTACTTCATGGTTTCTGAGCTTTTTGGATCTGTGGTTTGGTGTTTGTCATTAATTTTGGAAAATTCTTAGCCTTTATTGCTTCAAATATTTCTTCTGTCCCTTTCTTTCTTCTCCTTCTGGTAATCCCATTACATATCTGTTACACTTTTTGTAATTGTACCACAGTTCTTGAATGTTCTGTTCCCTTTTTTTTCTTTGCTTTTCAGATTGGAAAGTGTCTTTTGACATATCTTCAGCCTCACTCATTATCTCCTTGGCGGTGTCCAGTCTGCTGATGAGCCATCAAAGGCATTCCTCATTTCTGTTACAGTGTTTTTGATTTCTTGCATTTCCTTTTGATTCTTTCTTAGAATATCCATCTCTCTGCTTATATTATCCATCTGTTCTTACTTGTTTTCCACTTTTTCTATTAGTGCCTTGAGCATATTAATCATAGTTGTTTTAAATTCTCAGTCTGCTAATTCCAACCATACTTGCCATCTTGGAATACTGCTCAGTAGATAAGAGCGCAGACTCTGGAAGTAGACTGCCTTTGTTTGAATTCTGGCTCTGCTCATCAGCTGTGTGATCTTTCACAGGGTACATCAGTTCTTTCTACCTCAGTTTCTTCATTGGTGACGTGGGAATACTCACAAAACCTACCCCATAGAATTGTTAGGAGAATTGAATGAGCACATGAAAAGCACTTAGGGGGCACCTGGGTGGCTCAGTTGCTTAAGCATCTGACTCTTGATTTCTGCTTAGGTCATGACCTCAGGGTTGTGAGGTCAAGTGCTGTGTTGGGCTCTGTGCTGAGGATGGAGCCTGCTTAGGTTTCTCTCTCTCCCTCTCCCCCTGCCCCTCCCAATAAATAAATAAATAAATAAATAAATAAGAAAGCACTTAGAATAATGTCTGGCACAAAGTAAGCATTCTGTGTATGTTAGATGATGATGATAGTGACAATGACTAGGATGATGATGAGAGCCATTTGTGCCACGTGGCAGCAAGCTCCCATCCAAGGCCCGTTGCCTATGTTGTCTCCACTGCCTGGGGTGCTTCCCCCCAGATGCCCACACAACTTGTTCCTCCTGTCCTTCAGTCTCTGCGTGAGTGTCCCCACAGCACTGAGACCTGCCCTGAGCACTGAATATAAACACAGCCCTTCTGCTGCTGCTCTCCCCACCTTACCCGACTTTGCTATTTTCCCTAGCAAGTATGGCTATGAGACATATTATAGATTTAACTTGTTTTTTGTTGACTTCCAGTCCCCTTCAGCCTAAATGTAGGCTGCATAAGGGCAGGGTTTGTCTTCAAAATTTAAAGAATTAAAATATCTTTAGGGCAGTTTTCTCTAGGCATATAAGGAAGTACTGTGTAGCTCCTTACATTAAGGTTTCGAAGAATATTTAATGACATTGAGAATTTTTTATCTAGTGCTGTCACACCTGTGCAGAAGCAGCCACAGACGACAGGGGAGACTAAAGGAGATTGCATGACTAAAGCAGGATCCACGCATGCAGGGGACGGCCCGCAGCGTGTGCCCAGGGCTGTCTGAGTTCACCGCGTCCTGTCCCAAGCCACAAGTAACGCTTTTTGACTTTCTCTTTCAGTATGAATACTTCAATGCTGTGCTGATAAACGAAAGGGACAAAGATGGGAATTTTTTGGAGCTGGGGAAGGAATTCATCTTAGCCCCAAATGACCATTTTAATAATTTGCCTGTGAACATCAGTCTGAGTGACGTCCAAGTGCCCACGAACATGTACAACAAAGGTAAGACTCACCACTGCCGCTCCTTCTATTGGGTGGAGAGCGGGGAGTGTGAGGGACGACACTGGGTGCTTTTCGGTAGTGAGTGTTTTGAAAAATACAATTACAAGCTGGGTGTGTCAGCATCAGGGGGTAGGTGAGGTGTGCCTGTGCTACCTGGAGTTGGCTTGCTGCTGCCCCAGCTGGTGTTCGCATCAAGCAATCTAACATGTAATCCGGAGGCTGGCAAGCCTTTCCTGTAAAGGGCCAGCTATTAACTAATGTAGTCTTTGTGGGCCATAGTGTCTCTGTTGCAACTCCTCAGCTCTGCAGGTCTGGCACAAAAGCGGCCTTAGACACTACATCAATCAGTGGCTATGGCCGTGTGCCAATACAACTTTTTATCTACCAAAACAGATGGCTGGGTTTGACCTGCAGGCTGTAGTTTATTGACCCCTGCTGTAGTCTTTCCCTCTTCTCTCCCATTCCTTATAATGCTTTTATGGGTTCGGGAGCCCCCCTGCCCCTGGTTTCCAGCAGAATCGGTTGTGGTCTTTTCTTAGAGTACAAAGCAAGTTGGACCTCCATGGGGCCCCCTGTTTCAGGCTTGAATGTAGAATCCACTCAAATCCAGCCTTCACGTAGACTCTACAGTTCTTTCCTCCCAAATTCTCATCTGCCCGTGAGAGTTGGGATTCTCATGGCCAGGGACGGGGCTCTGGCCTCAGACTGTCTCTGGTTGGCCCCGCATTCCATCTCTTACTGGCTATACCCTTTGGTGCACCCCCTTGTCTCTTTAGACCGCAGTTTCCGCCTATCTAGGATGTGGTTAATAATTGTGTCCACTGCATGGGGTGGTTGTGAGGGTTAAACCTCACAAGATGATGTTAATAATGCGTTTAAGTGAAGGATGTTGCCTTCCTTATCCTTACCATCAGAGAGTAGGATTTTGTTCGCTTTTTCAGACCTGGGAGGCTTGTAAACAAAGAGCCATCCTCCCCAAAATAAATCAGAAAGCCAAGGCATCTTCAAAGTAAAATGCTGCCCCATTGTCTGCCATTGAGGTTTCAAAAACATTGGGTCATAGTAAGGAATAGCATGGAGGACATTAGGAAAAGGAAGGGAAAAATAAAGGGGGGGAATCGGAGGGGGAGAGGAACCATGAGAGACTATGGACTCCAGGAAACAAACTGAGGGTTCTAGAGGGGAGGGGGGTGGGGGGATGGCTAAACCCGGTGATGGGTATTAAGGAAGGCACGTACTGCACGGAGCACTGGGTGTTATACAAAAACAATGAGTCATGGATCACTCCATCAAAAACTAATGATGTACTGTATGGTGACTAACATAACATAATAAAAAAAATAAATACAAACAACAACAACAACAACAACAACAGAAAAACCACTGGGGGCTGGTTTCCTCCCTCTACTCAGTTTAAGCATCATATCCAGAGTGCGGTGGTCAAGAGAAGAGCTCTGGGTTTGGGCGCCACTCTTCCCCTTGTTGGCTCTGTGACCCTGCCCGGGTAGCTTTGTTTCCCATTCTGTAAGAGAGGGATAAGTATACCCCCTCCTTCTGGGGTTAGTGCAAGGCTATGGAGTGATGTGTGCCCAGCCTCAGCAACAAGAGTTGGTCACAGTGCATCTGAGCTGCCATTGTTATTGGGAAATACCAGAGGGGCGCCTGGGTGGCTCAGTTGGTTGGGCGACTGCCTTCGGCTCGGGTCATGATCCTGGAATCCCGGGATCGAGTCCCGCATCGGGCTCCCTGCTCAGTGGAGAGTCTGCTTCTCCCTCTGACCCTCTTCCCTCTCGTGCTCTCTATCTCTCATTCTCTCTCTCTCTCAAATAAATAAATAAAATCTTAAAAAAAAAAAAGAAAAGAAAGAAATACCGGGAAAACACATTGCATTTCTGAGTTATTCTAGGTCACCATTTCAAGAGCTTGGTCAGTGATTAAAGAATTCCCAACTCACTGCCTGAAACTCTTGTGCTTGTCTTTTGTGGCTGGATACCTAATGTCTCCCTTCCTGTTTTACCTGTTACCTTTCCTTAAAATTCAGAGGAGGCAGCATCCTATCCATTATCTGCTCTGATGGTTATCGGGGACCCCATGGTGAACCAGGCATAGACCCTCTCTCAAGAGGGCCACAGTTTATTTGGGGGAACAGATAGGTAATGAGACCAGCAGAGCCTTGTGTGTCACCTGCTGGCCACAGTTATAGACAGTGGGGGCAGTGGGAGCTCCAAGGAGGGAGTCTGACCATGTGCTCATGTGGGCAGCCACATATTTGTCTTTCTCTCTCTCTCTCTCTCAGAGGAGAGAGATGTCAATCTGAACTGTCCCTCGTGGGCTCTGGACTGGACTGTATCCTGTGACCTAATCTTCACTTTGGACTCTTCCTTAGGGCAGATCCCTTAGGACCCAAGCCTCAGAGGTCTCAGCTCAACCTTGTCCAGTGCAGTTTGCCCTAGTCCTCCAGGATGATCCTGTCAGCCGAGGAAGGAAAGCCCCTTCTGTGCAGTGTGGCTGGAAGAAAGCCATCCTCTCCCCATTAAATGCATTCTCAACTGAAGATGAAAAATTAACAAGGTTTTACGGAGCAGTTTCAGACATAAAACAATTCAGAATGATCTTTTAAAATATGGCAGCTACTTCAAGGTTGCTCCAGCCTTAGCACCATTATAGAGGTTTAACTGCACCTTGAGCTTTAAAGGCATAATTGTACCTTTTGATGGCGGCAACACATAAGGGACCAGCACTGCTATTGGTCACATGGGCTGCAGAATCATGGCTATGAGGCTCGCAGAATCCTAATAGATTGCTTGAGCCATGGAGGTGGGTAATAATATTTAAAGTCAGCCTCAGCAGCCCTTGTTGGGCCTGCCTACCGCCCCTACCCAGACTCGGTGCTCCCTCAGCTAGGCTGTGGAGTCATGGTCAGCTAGGCTGTGTCTTGTTTCTGCCAAGCAGTGAGTAGCTGCCCAAGGGAGAGAGGAAGGGACCTCAGGGAAATTCCTGTCTCCATTCCACCTAATTCAAACCAGCCTCAAACAGTCTTTTTTTTCTTTTCAAGCCGCAGAAATGTCTTTCGTGTTAAGAGGGCCCACCAGCTCAGATCTAGTTATTGATGACATGTACTCAGAACACGTGCTCAGAGCTTGGTCGCTGGCTGGCTGTGCCATTCCCAGGTTAGAAATCTTGCCCCAACAAAGGAAACCAATACCGGGTATGCTTTCTGGGCAGCTTGGACATAGCAGAGTGGGTACATAGCAGAGTGGGTACATAGCAGAGTGGTGTGATATTTGCCTAGGAGCTGCAGTGCTCTGTGCTCTTGGGCATAACTTCTGGTCACAGCTGAATGTAGCTGGTAAAATCTGCCTGTTTTCTGTAGTCTGCTTTTCGCCTCCTTGGCTGGGCCTTGCAACCAGGCTGGCTGTTCAGCCAGGTCAGCCTTTTCCTCCGCTCGAGGTGACTTTCTCGTAGGCACTACAAAAGGCTGGAGCTTCAGAGTTCATGGCACGTGGGCCAGCCGGCCTACTGACCATGAGAATTCAAAGAGCCACACTCCAGAGTCTTAGATGTGTCTTAGGGTCCTTGTGGTGCCCGATGCAGCAGCTCCTTCACGAAACCTCTTCAGTAGATGTTGGCTGAGTGGCTGCTCAGTGCAGCCTGTGACATCTGGCCATCCATCTGTGACACTTCTGTGAAGACTAGCTGCCCCTGCCCCTGGAGCTGTGGACCACTGCGCTGCCTCGATGAGGAAAGCATGGGGCATGTGCTTGTATGAGGACTGTCGATGGTCCACCAGTGGATTCAGATAAAATTGAATTCTGTTTTAAGTACTTCCTGGGCTGAAGTGGTGTAAAATTCACACACACACGCATACATGGACATGTACACATACCTATGTATGTGTGTGTGTGTGTGTGTGTGTCTATATCTACGCATGCGTGTTTGTATATGTGTGATGAAACCTACCCCTTTATTCCCACATGCACCTCTGTGCACCCAGAGGAGAGCCCCTCTTCTCATTCACAGTATACCCTTCTCTTTCCTCCCTCATACCCCATTTCTCTCCATTTCTGTTATCCCTGCCTCCCCTTTCCTGCTTACCCAAATGCTCTTCTTAAAAGCCAGCTCAGGAAACCTCTTTCATTCACTCTTTTGTTATGTGACTTTGGTTTATTCCTTTGTTCTAGCATTGCTTTGTTTCAGAAGTGCATTGAATGCTTTTTTTTTCCTTTCCTTTTCCACTTGGAGTTTTCCGAGGGCAGGGGACTCTGCTGGTTCAACCTGGTGCCCCACTTTGCCCCAAGCACCATGCTCTTTACTGACTGGCTTTTCCGGAGATAGGGGAAGAGCTGAGGGATACTAGTGTCCGTGCCTCCTGGACTGTGAGAAGTCAAGCCTGGCTGCAGTGTTCCCATGGGATTTACAAGCAATGACAACATATCCTGGCTGATTTAAGTGGAAAAGAAACTTTTTGAAAAGGCATTGGGTGGCTCACAGACTCTCCAAGAAAGCTGGAGAATAAGGCTTGGAAAATGGTGGGGAAGGAGGGCGGCCAGGCATTTTCATCATGTCCTCTCTGGACCCCATGCCACCGCCGGGCCCGGGCTGGTAGATGGGAGCCATTTTTCTCCAGTGCTTGGAGCCCAAGAACTGGAAATAGACCAGAATTTGGACGGTAAGCCTCTGCTTCTATCTTCTCTCATAGCTGCTGCAGAACAGAAACGGGTGTTCTGTGATTCTGTGTTTTTAGGGTTTTGGGCTGCTAACCTAAGGGTTTTCCCCTTACTTCCTTGTCCCACCTTGCTCCCCCACCTTCCTCCTCTCCATCACTGTGATGTAACAGCGCTGCTGCCAAGACAGAAGGCCCGGTGATATGGTGGGGTAGATAAGGTGATGGGTTACAAATGCGCCCAGAGATAATAGTAAGCACTAATCACTGTAATTTGGCTGCGCAGTTAGTGGGGAGGAAAAGAAACCTGTAGCTTCTGAGTGTTTTTAGACCCAGGAGAAGAGAGGCAGAGGGAGTTGCTTCTTTCTCAGCAGTTTTAGGCTGGATAAAGAAAAACACGAATTTTAGAAGTTAGTCGGTTTAAACTTCTGCATCATTGAGAGGGGTTAGGCAGTGTCCTTGCCTCTGTTTTTCAGATGAAGAAACTAAAGGTCAGAGCAGAGGGGCATCTGGGTGGCTCAGTCCATTAAGCGTCTGACTTTGGCTCAGGTCGTGATCTCAGGGTCCTGGGACCGAGCCCCCGCGTCCATCCGGCTCTCTGCTCAGTGGGGAGCCTGCTTCTCCATCTTCTTCTTCTGCCCCTCCCTCTTCCCTGCTCATGCTCTCTCAGATAAATAAACAAATAAATAAATAAATAAATAAATAAATAAATAAATAAATAAAATCTTAAAAAATAAAGGTCAGAGTAGCACAATCCGACTCACTCTAGGTCCTACAGGTAGGAAGGCTCATGACAGTGTAGACCTCGATTTTCTGCTGAGGGGTCCGGCTACCTGGACATGAGCACTGAGAAAAAGACCAGGTCCCTCAGGATCCCCTGTGTCTGCAGCTCAATTACTTCCTGACCACTTCGGGATATAGGAATTTTTTGCTCAGGCTCAGAACCTCAGCCCGAGCCCCATCACCAGCCTTCCTCTGAAGCTCTAAGTCTCCCTGGGCACTGCCAGGGCATAGGGCCCCACTGTCGTGAGACCCCAGAACCTGCTCGAGTCTAGTCTCTGGCCACTCTCTGGCTGGCATTTCTTTCTCTTTCCTCCATGACACGCGGCCTAATAATTTCAATGACCTGAGTTTCCTGCGTGAGCTGGGGGGATGACTCCTGACTCATGCAGCTTCTGCATATCAGCCCTGCAAACATTTTTGGACCTAAGAAATACAAAGGCTCCAAATGTTGGCTTAGGACAGAAAGGAGGAGATAGCAGGGAGAGGTGGACTGCCTGGCAGAGGTGGGAGAAGGTTGAACTGCAGGACATGACCTAGGCCACCCCTTCCTCTTTTTGACTTTACCCAGCAGAGTGCCCAGTCAGACAGACTAGGCTGCAAAGCTCTCCTGTGTGTGATTGGGGAGGGGGGGACACAGCCCCTGAAAATGAAAACAAGCCTAGGGAAAGGGAGAACCATAACCCCCACTACAGAGCCCAAGGAGTCCGTCTGTCTGCTACCATCTAATGGGTTCTTCTAAGAAGCCCAGGGAAGGGCAGAGGTCTGGGGAGGCAGACTTGGGTCCCCTGCTCATAAGCCAAGTATGTGTGCTGCTGTAGGGGATGGGCAAGATTGCTGAATTAGGGCTTGTCAGATGTCTCACCCTATTTTTCAAATGTTGGGTTTGATAAATCGTAAAACACGCTTTGCCAAGCACTTCTCCCCTTAATTACAAGTGCATATTTTAAGGGAAATTTAATTCATATGTTTCTGATTTGTTTACATGGAAATCATTAAAATGTTGTTGTCTAAGAACCATTTGATGTGCAAGAAGGCTCATGAACCTTTTAAGGAGCAATGATAAAAATGGTATCACCAAGAGGGTGACATAGGCTGTTCCTGACTTTGCTCCCCATCAGGAGAACAACTAACGTGTATTCAAGAACAAGACGCCACCGAGAGAAACCTAGAAGCAGGGGTGAGGCAGAAGCACTCCCTGCACCACAGAGACCAAGGCAGACAGCATTAGGGGGTAAGAGAAGCAGCTACACAGCAACCCCATTTCCCCTCCCCCAGGCAAGCGCAGCACACAGCCAAGAGGTCCCCCCTGCACCTCCACTTCCTGCAGCCAGAAAAGGGAGCCCCAGGGGTGATCACCAACCTTCCCCGGCATTGTGGGTCACTTTGTGGGAGCCCCTACTCTGATCTCACACCACGGGGATTGCAGGGGACTCTTGGGGCCCAGCCCCTGAGATTCTGACTGTGATGAAGAAGGGGAGGGGCTGGCCACAGCTCCTGGAAGCTGTGTTCAAGAGGCAGGATGGCAGAGCTGATCCCCCCCTCACCCCTCTCACCCCGAGCGAATCCAGTACTGAGCATGCAGGCTCCCCATGCTATCCACAGGCGAGAAGACAATGCATAGCCAAGGCTGAGGGAGTTCCCGGCCCCTCCTATCCTGAGAGCCTGTTTGGGAAATTGAGAGTAGTCTGCATTGCCCCCCGCCACCCCCCACCCAGGCAAGGGGGCTGAGACATAGCCCCACCCACCATGGAGGCTCCATCTGACCAGGGGGCTGGTCATGACTCCTGGACACTGTGTGGCCCAGCGGCCCTCAAGCTGAGAGATGAGCAGACGGAGCGAAGCCAGGGGCCCTGTGCAGCCAGGAGCTGGGGTGCAATAGGCTTGAGTTGAGACAACAAAGAGCTTTACTGGTTTTAGAGCCACTTCTCCCACTGCGTTCTGGCAGAGAATCTACTTTGTAGCTGTGACCCTGTTCCCTGGCCTGCCTGCCCCGGGGAACCTAACAGAGCACAGGGGAAACTCCAGAGCCCATTCAACAGCCTGACACATGGTGGCGCTCAGAACAGAGAGCACAGCTCCGGGGCTTCTCCCCTGTCTACAGAGCGGACCAGGTGGCCTCCCCTAATCAGGGAATTCCATGCACACTCAGGCCCGATCGGGGCCCCCAAACAATGAGCCGTACTGGGCCAAGGCCTGATACCCAGCCAGGGCGTGGGCAGCTAATTCATAGCCCCACCGCATACTGAATATAGCGCCCAGTCCCGACCATCCTGTCAGCCGACCAGAGAATCCAGGCCGCTGCGGAGCCCATCCTACAGCCTCCCTTGGGTGGGGGGGAGGTAAGGCAACGGTCCTGCCCAGCTGTTCGCAGCCAGGCACACTTGTGTCCCTGTCCTAGAGTTGCCTTGCCTAAGAATAGACCATAATAGCAGGTCCCACCTGCCCAAACACATTACCAGCAGACACATCCAGAAACCCATGCTGGGCTGACTAGTGAAGAGCTGTGCCTGCCCAGGTAAACCTGCAAACTCTGGAAGACACGCGCCACTACTCAAATGCACAGATACCAGTGAAAGGAATCAAGGATCATGAAAAATCAAATGGATGTTACCTGAACCTATTGCACTAATCATCTCATAGTGAACCATTGTACAGTGAAGTGCTGTACACCTTCAATGTACAGAGAGAGGTGTGTGAATTATTTCTCTGAAACTGTGGAAAAAGGGAGAGAGAAAGAGAACCAAAAAGAAAATGAAAGCTGTGCTTAAAATTTGTTTCTTTTTTGTTTCTTTTCTCTTTGTGTGTGTGTGTGTGTGTGTGTGTATGAGAAAGAGAGAGAGACAGATAGACTCCAGGGTGTAAGAAACAAATTTGGACTCCAAGTGTTTTATTTTCTCCTCAGAATTCTGAACTGCAGCTTTCAGAATCAGCTTGAATCTTGCTTTCATGCGTGTCTCCCTGCCCTGACTGAGTGTGGTGGTGCTGTGGCCATCAATTTGAATCATGTGTCAAGATCAGAAGGGCAGGTCTGGACACACTGTTTTGGTCCTGGGGAAAGACCTTCCCCCCGCGTGGCCCTTTGGCTCCTGCCGTCCTCAACAGGACCCAGTGAACTTTCCCAACCTGTCTCGTCAGTGCGAGAGCAACAGGACCAAAGCATTTGGCAAGATACCCACCAGATAATGCCGCTGCCAAGATTCCATAGCTGTCACCCCGAAGTCCTCACTGTTTCTGTCTTCTAGTTCAGAAATTATATTTTCATGTCACAAAATAACTAACTCTGTCTTAACATTCAGGGTTTGAGTGGCTGACTTCATGTTCTTTTAGCAATTCCTTCACAGGTCTGTGTGTGTGTGTGTGTGCGCGCATGACACCAACCTAGGTTTGCATAGACGTGCATGTGTGTATGATGGGTTTGTGTCTATATTTTCTCAGAAGTGGTGTTAGTGGAAGGAGGGTGTCCTCTGCCCGCAGTGGCCCCTTAATGCCTAGGCTTATGCTAACCCAGAGGTTGTACTTGTTGAATGAATGAGTGAATGAACGAATGAATGAATGAATAAATGGATGAGTTGATTCCTCCGTACTGAGCACCTTAGCTGCATCACCTTATCTGCCACTACTCCATGTGCTGGAGGCACTGGGGGGACCACTGTCCTTCACAACCTAATAAGAAGGAATTTGGAGGCACACCATCCATGGCCTCTATGATAGAGTAACATGACTTTGGGTGTTAGTGGGCATTTTCCTAAAAAGCATGTAAGGGAGTTTATAGCCCCTGCCTGAGGCTCTCGGAGACACGTAGGTATTCCTCTGGTTTCCTTCGCTCTGGGCACTGACCCAGGCAGAAGCCACTGTCTCCATTCTGGTCCATTCCTAGGCTCATTCCAGAGCCATCAGGCTGTCTTGCATCACAGCTAGGACCACCAGCTTGGTGGACTAGGGAAAAGCACTGAACTCAGCAAGTCTCAGTTTCCCCATCCATAAGGTGTGGAGTGTCCCTTGGACCATTGCAGGAGGTAAATGTGCAGTGCCCAGCATAGCACTTGACACACAGTTGATTGGACACACTTTGGCTCTTCGAACCAAAGCAATTTCCAGCTCCCTGTTACGTAGGTGGGTTCCTGATGTGGGTCTGCCCCAAAACCCAGGCACAGCCTCGCTCTTCTCTTCAGCTTTGTTTGTAGGATGAAGTGCAAACCCACCCACAAACGGACGCCCGTTTACCACCCTCCTCATCCTGGTCATGGTCTTAGGACTCCAGTTTTCCCCACAGCCTTCCCTTCGGCTCTGCCCTCCACCTGAGTCTGCCCTCCTCGCACCCTCTGGCCAGGCTTGTCCTTTCCTGAGAGCTTCACTGGTGCCTGGCCTTTCCTTCTATCCTCAGCCTTCCTCTCTGGAACAGCTACCTGTCCCTGTGTCCCACAGTGTAGTGCTTTCTTTTTCATTTGGCTCTCTCCTCTGGAACTTGAAGATAGGGGCTGTTTTGTTTTGTTATCCCATCCCCTTGGGAACCCAGCAGAAGGGATGGTATAGGAAAGATTATCCATTGAACTGAACTGAGTCCTATATTACCATATTACTACCTGAATCCTGAATCCTGTGCCATTGTATTACTTCCTGAATCCTACTTCTCTACATTACTACCTGAATCCTACTTCACTGCGTTACTACCTGAATCCTACTTTACTGCGTTACTACCTGAATCCTACTTCACTGCGTTACTACCTGAATCCTACTTTACTACATCACTACCTGAATCCTACTTCACTGCGTTACTACCTGAATCCTACTTTACTGTGTTACTACCTGAATCCTACTTCACTGCGTTACTACCTGAATCCTACTTCACTGCGTTACTACCTGAATCCTACTTCACTGCATTACTACCTGAATCCTACTTTACTGCATTACTACCTGAATCCTACTTTACTGAGTTACTACCTGAATCCTACATTGCTACATTACTACCTGAATCCTACTTTACTGCATTACTACCTCAATCCTACTTTACTACATTTCTACCTGAATCCTACTTTACCACATTACTACCTGAATCCTACAATGCTACATTACTACATGAACGCTCTTTACTGCATTACTATATGAATATTGCTTTACTTCATTACTACCTGAGTCCTACATTACTACATTACTATATGAATATTGCATTACTACATTACTACCTAAATCCAACATGACATTACTATCTGAATCATGCATTACTACATTACTCCCTGAATCATGCATTACTATACTACTTCCTGAATCCTATGTTACTATATTACTTCCTGAATCCTAATTTTCTACATTGCCACCTGAATCCTACATTACTACAGGTCATCACAAATGGATTGGTGTGTGGGTTTTTTTTTTTTTTATTCTTCTTATTGGTCTGTCCATTCTACTTCTATTTAAAATTGATTTTTGGGAGGGAGTGTTGCTTTTGAAGACAATAGTTTTAGATGTATGCTTAATAAAATAATAATTCCATGGTCTTTTAATTTATTTGTATTTGTAATCTCTCTTTTTTTTCCTGAATAATAGAAATTGAGATGGAGTCTTGCAGTAGGATAGGAGCTGAATCTGGGCTAAGAGGAATTCTAAAAGCCAGTGCCCAGGCAGTAAAGGACAATGTAAGAACAGGAATGATTGCTAATAGTGTTTTTTTTTTTTTCACCTAGCGTCTCCACATTTGTGAAATGTCACAGTAATCGTAGAGAGCCAGAGTTGGTAGGTGATTTGCTTTAAAAAAAATTAATGACTTAGAGGGAATTCAGTCATTCCTATGATAACATCACTCATAGGAGCTTGCTTTCTGATCTGTCTTCGATTGGGAGGGAGAGCAGGGACCACCTTCATCACTCTGGAAATGATAGCAGGGGTGTTGGAGCCTGGGCTGACAGTCAGGTGTGTTCTAGGAAGGAAAACGGGGTAGGAACCGCTGTCCCTGGACTGACACAGCTAATCTCAATATGCCACAGCTCCCCAAGAGCGAGAAAGGGACCACCTTGCTGAAAATGCATGCCAGGTCTCCAGGATTTGGGAAGAACAGGGGAGACATGTGGACATGTGGATAGTCCTACGGTTACTGCCGGCGTCCTCAGCAGCCCTCCCTCGGAGGCACTGGGTCAGGGTGGGTCTTGTTCAAGAGCATGTGGTCTGAGTGTGATTGTGACAGATGCTTATTGCCTCAGTACTGACCCGAGCCACCATCCGTAAAGTGGGGATTATGGCAGCACCTATCCCCCATGGGTTTGTGAGGATTTAATGAAGCGCTGTTCAACCATCAGCACCGTGTCTAGTTATGTTGTAAAAGCTTACTAAGTGTCACCTTGTTAGTATCATTGTAAGAACAATATACATGGAACATAAAGAATAGGGCAGAGGATCATAGGGACAGGAAGGGAAAACTGAATGGGAAGAAATCAGAGAGGGAGACAAACCGTGAGAGACTCTTGACTCCGGGAAACAAACTGAGGGTTGCTGGAGGGGAGGTGGGTGGGTTGATGGGTAAATGGGTGATGGGCATTAAGGAGGGCATGTGATGTGATAAGCACTGGGTGTTATACTGAACTGATGAATTATTGAACATTATATCAAAAACCAATGATGTACTATACCTTGGCTAATTGAATTTAAAAAAGTTTTTAAAAATAACATACCAAAAAAAAAAAAAAAAGAATGATATTGAAAAGTCCACGGTGTGGTTTCTTCCCGGAAGTATCTCTGGCACTGAATAAGATAACATTCTCTTTTCTCCTGCACCTTGCAAACCCTTTTATTACTGGAGTTTATATCAAGAAATTCAATGAACAGCAACAGTGTGGAACCAGAGTTGCTCGTGGGTGTCAGAAGCCAATGAACACCTTCTGTAAGCAGTGGAATCCCAAATCTCACACCTGCCCTCCTCTTGCTCTTCATGTTCAGACACACGGGCAGCCTCTGTCAGTTCAGGTCCTACTGCTCAGGCTACTGGGAACCTTGGTGTCCATGTCGGTTGTCAATGTCAATTATAGGGCTTCAAATACTGCTCTTTGCTTTTCCTTTTGTCTGGGACCCAGGACTCTCAGGAGGGCACTACCCTTGGCAGGGGCATGAAGGAAGCCTTCTTCCTTTTCACTTCTCACACCCTCTTTGTAGCTCCAAACTAATGGCAACTTCTGTCCAGGATGCACTACCCATTGTCCTTGGAGACACTCACCTGCTCATTAGTCCACGATGTCTCCCTCTATCAGTTTTCACCCTCAAGATACCATGCTATGTGCAGGCACAAGCATGATCTAATACAATCCAGTCCTACCCACAACCCAGTGAAGCAGGAGCCCTCCTCGTTCCCATTTCAACGATGAGAATACTGAAGCTTTGGGACCTGCTGAGGATGACTCAGCTAGTAAGATGGGTGAGTCAACAGGCAACCCTGACACTGACTTCACAACCACTGGGATCCCTGCCTCTTTATTCTGTGTCCTGCTCACGGCCGATGCTCCCCATCCGCTGTGCCTGAGTGTTCCGTTAGCTGCGTCATGCCTGTTTATGGGCGCACTTCACACGTGCAGCAAGTGGAAGGCCCTGTTTTGTCAAAGTGTGCTATTTTCTTCTCAGCATGCAAAAATCCATCATAAATGAAAACTAGTCTTATTTTACATAAACACTCCCAATCTCTTCCCCTGATCAAAATAAATGTTGCGGCAGAAAGCCTTTTTTAAAATGTAAAGCAAATTCTACATCAGAATGTCAGTGGGTACCAACTGCTCACACGTTGGGGATATTTCTGTCAGGAGATGAGACAATTCCACATTTAATCCTGCAAACCTGCCTCACCAGAATGCGCACCAGGGAGGAAGGAGGTAATGATTCACAATGCAGAAAGGCTCTTCGCCCCACCAGAAAGATCCCTGTGTTCAGGAGAAACACCTTCCTCCACTGTAGTGGCTGGAGTGACATTTGCAGAACTGGGCTCTGGGGACCCCACCGCCATATATTGATTTAATAGACATGCACAGAGCACCTCTTGGGTGCAAACCTAATGCGTTAGCATGAGGAGGTGTGGTGATGAATGGGCAGATGCTTTCCATGCTCTCGTGGAGCTTAGAGGCCAGCAGGGAGGCAGATGGGAAGTAAGCACACCACTGAACGTTTGATGAAACCAGCGGGCTGCTGTGGAGGAGGGGGTTGTGGCTCGGTGACAACGTGGCCCAGGGTGGGGGGATGGGGGATGGCCCAGGGTGCTTTCCCTGGGCCCAGGGTGATCTAGGGATGGGGGATGGTCATGATCAGGGGGCATTTTCCTGAGGAAGGATGGGTAGGAAATGATTTGGCCAAGGGCTGGGATGGGAGGAGTTGTACAATACAGTGTTAAGGGATCCTTGAAAAAAATGTTCCCCTACAAGGGAAGGAGATGCCGTGTAACGCTTGGTGGTCAGCTATGTGCATGAGATACTCAAGGAACATGTGTTTCTACCATAGAGAAGGCCATTTAGTTGTATGAGTCTGCTCTCTCCAGACTTATTTGATTCTGTTATCCCCTTACCATGGAACAGCCATTATCTCAGAAGGCACGGGATTCCCTGGAATTAGGAGACTCTGGGGAACTGAAGCTCTGTGTGCTCAGGTAGAAGGACCCAGAGATACACCCACAAGTGATCAAGATGTGGAGGAAAAGATGTAGAAGAAAATGCATAGTACAATGTGTGTGTGTGTGTGTGTGTGTGTGTGTGTGTTTGTGAAGGATATACATAAAGGGCTGTATACCCAGAACATTTCTGGAGGCATGTACAAGAAATTAAAGTGCTTACTTTCCACTTTCCACCTTTCTGTTCAGTTTGAATGCTTTATCATGAACATGTGTATTTTTGGAGGGAATGAAAAGAAAAAGAACAAAAGAACTTGATTTACAAAAGCCACTCATCTACAAGCAATTTTCAGGTGCGTAGGAAAACACCTGCGTGTCAAATGTTACTGGCTTTCCCGCTGGTGGTTCTTCTGGCTTCGAGGTGGCCATGGTTGACGATGGTTTTGTTTGAGGTGGGAGGACTGTTGAGTATGCCGTGCATGGACGCTGCCTTCGCCGGAGGTTGTAGTTAGTGTCATATTGTGTCCTGATGGTGGCAGTGGTTATTTTCATACAAATGATGTTGGCCTAGGAAAAGAGAAATGGGCTCCCTCTAATGTGATTCCATAATACTCCAGTCACCCGCTGACGGGTGTTACAGACATGGGGATGCCCTGCCTCAAATATGAAGAACATTCTGCACTTGGAAAAGAAATGTGTCAGTGCTTCCAAGGGTCAGATGGAAAACCGGGATTAGAAGTGAGGGTTTCTGGTTTCCAGCCAAAGGCAGGCGGCGTGCAGTCTTGTTTTGTGTTCTCTCATTGGCATTATCTCAGATAATTTGCAGAAGGGCCATGGAGATCAGCTATCTGGGCTTCAGTGGACCCTTCAGAGGTGAGGAAGTACCTGGAAGAGGCCCCGGGCTAAGGTGGGTAAGAGCATGTCCCAGCCAGTCCCTGTTGCTTTAGCCTCTGTGTCAGGCCCCCTCGACAAGCCTGGTCTGCATCGATGACATGTGTCATGGGGGGCTGGGGCCAGAGGTGGCATCTTCACCACCTGAAGGATGCCTGACAGCACAGGGAGGCCTTGGGGACAGGACCCCCACTCCCAGGTGTATACTCTGCTCAGGTCCTCAAAACGCTTGCTAGTGAAAACTGCGATGTCTACATATTTGGGCCTCAGATATTTTGGGTGGATTTCTAGTAAAAATGGCCTTTGTTACCTTACTTATTTTTCAACATATCATTCTCTCTGCAAGGGGGGCAGTTCCATTTTATAATCTCCAAGGGCCACCGTCTTGTATCCTTGCAGTTTGAAGTGGGAGAGCTACTTTTCTGATCTTATTCTCTCCTTTTCCCCCTCTTACTTCATGGTGATACAACTCCTGAGTGTTCTCTCCCTCCTCAACTGCCGCTACCCTGTTTCATGCACACCTGTAGATATTTGCATGTCTCCATATGCAGGTAGACGCAGCACACTGTGACTACACCTTTTGGCAGAAAGTGCAGTCCCCATCTCAGAGAGATTGGAGCCATGCAACTCTACATGGTGGAACCCGGGCTGGAGTTAAAAAGTCTTCCAGCTCATGGGGTGCCTGGGTGCTCAGTTGGTTAAGCATCCGACTCTTCATTTCAGCTCAGGCTTTGATCTCAGGGTCATGAGTTCAAGCCCTGAGTTAGGCTCCCAGCATGGAGACTACTTACAGAACAATTCTTCCAGCTCACAATCTGGGCTTTTTTCACTAGAGCTTGAAGCAGAGCCTCTGTTGTTGAGACTGTGTGGACACGTCTTCTCTTGGGTCTATTTTATTCAAGGCACAGTGCTGGGTTCTAGGAAGTTTGGAGCATTCTCGTCCTTCAGAGACTTTTCTTGGGTGGGGTTTCCTGTTCTCCATTCACTGCCATCAAAGGCAGAATGGGGGATGGGAAATAGCAGGGCAAAGTGCTTCGGGAACCCAGGTGATGAGGGGATGAGGGGCTTGCTGTTGGGGGGAAGGTTCAGGACCAGTCAGATGCCCATGAAGGGCCAGCATTAGGGAGATGGTGGATGGGTTTCCTTGGTGGAGCAGGAGCCCCGAGAACAGGGAGGACCTGGTTGTGCCCTTCTAAGGTGCACACAGAATGGGCTGCTGGTTTGCTTTTTCACAAACCAGACTTTAAAGAATGTCTAGAAACTGTTTGCTCAATAAGGTTTGACAGTGTTCCTGGAATAATCTCTTGGATTTCAAGAACAGGTTGTCACACTCTGTTCTTATCCCTTTAGCCCCCCCCCACCCCCACCGCGCCAGTCCCTTGGCAGCACCTTCTTCAGGATCCTTCCCCATCCTTTACTCATGAGCCCTGGAATATCTGCCTTCACAAGATATCTGTAAATGGATCAACTTAGAAGGCTTTATTCTTTTTTTAATTGCCAGTTTACTCTCCTTCCAGAGATTTTCAGTAAAAAGGCCAAATCATCCTTTTGCCCCTGAGCCCAAATGGTCTTGCCCTTCTTGCCCCATCCTCTCTTTTGTGAACTGAGTCTGGCAAATGGCTGAGTGATATCCATACGCTGCCAAAAGCACAGTTAAATTTTAAGTAGTCTTTGGAGCCATGGTGCTGAATGAAAAGAAGGACTCTAAAGAACAAGACCGCCGGTTTTGTGTGCAAGGACCACGGCACTCACAGAGAAGTTTCATTCTCATCATTCCTTTTGAGGGAAAAACCCAACAAGTATCAACATGAGCTCCATCAAGACACGGTTGTTTCCAAGGAATACCAATAGATCAGTAGGACAGCCGTTGCCTTGTCTGTGTGCTGCACGAAGCGCTCCTCTCCCCGGAGGTGCACAGCCACCCCCATGAGCAGGAGACTATCAAGTGGAGGGTCAGTGGATGGACCTCGATGCCAAATAGCCATGTTAGAATCAAGGCTCCATCGCTCGGCTGCTGTGTGATTTCAGGCAGCATATTTAATCACTGTGTGTCTCAGGGGGAGAATAACTATACCCGACTCAGTACAAGTTGAAGTTTTTGTGAGGACTAGATGAGAGAGACAGACAGACACTCTGGCATATCAGAAGGCTCAACAAGTATTAGCCACCATTATGACCACTGCTCACCCATGTTACAGGTCAAAAGACTGAGGCTCAGGGAGGGGAAGTTATGTGTCCAAGCCTGAATTCAGATCCAGTTCTGCTGGACTCCAGAGTCAGTTGTCTTATCTGCCAGGCTTTCGTACGCACTGGGAGTCTCCCAAGAGAGGGGCCCGGGGGAAGCCCAGCACCCAGGCTGCTCCTCACTGACAATGAGCCTGGTCACAACGGGATCAGGATGACTCCATGGCTCGTCCTCCATCACAGTTTCTGTAGCCAGGCTGACCTCCAGCCAAGGAGCATCAGTGTGGCTGAGTTGGTGGTTTGAATGTTGGAACAATGTGTGGAGTTGGTAACTAGCCCTGAGAGCTGGGGCTTCTGCCCATCGTACTTGACTGGCACCTGCCAGGTTACAGACACTGAGTATCACCCAGCTGTAGTGGCTCTGCATTCCATTGGCTGCAATTTAACATGGCTCACTGGCAGTGACCTCAGCAGTGGATAAATGTGTGTCTTCTCCTGGAGCCTTGGGGGCTCTCCCTCTCCTCTGAGGGGTCCAGGCCTCTGTGTCATTTCTCCTGAGGTACCCCTGGGCTGCCTGGCCATGGTCCTGGGTTCCAGCGGCTCTGCCTCCCTGCTGGAGTCACACACTCTTGGAACTGGCGAAGGACCTCCGGGGCTTTCCCACAGCCAGTGGACCAGGACTGCACTCAGCTGAGGAGCCAGCCTTGGGTTTCCCTGGGCGTCCTGGCACAGAGGACGATGGCAGCCTACACCCCAGCTTGTAGCCCTTGGAATCCCTGGGGTTCTCATTCTCGCGTGGATCTTCCTGGTGTCCTTCTAATGGAACACAGTGGCTCCCATAACTGTCCGTGCTACAGTCTTTTCAGGGGCTGCAGAGACTTCTTGGTTTGCAGCTGAGGTGGGTAGGGGAGGGGTGGACTCTTTCACCGGCAGGGGCAGAACCAGCACCACAGCTGCTGTATATTTGGGTGGTTATGAGTGCAGGCTTGGGGTCCAGTCCCTGCCCTTCCACTTGCTGGCTATCAGACTGGACCAGTTGTTAACCTCTGTGAGAGCTAGTCAACTACTGTAGGGCCCGGGATCCCCATAGTGTGATGGCCAGAAGCTACCTAAGAGAATGGAAAAGGATGGTAGAGAGGGTGGGGGGACGAAAGGAGTTGGGGGGGAGGGGAGCAGGAAGGGGAGGGATGGGGGAGGGGGAGAAAGGGAGGAGGGACAGGGGCGGAGGGGAAGGAGGGAAGAGGCAGAGGGTCCGTGCCAGGCTCCCCTGGGCCTCCGCCACCTGGCTAGTCATTTTATTTTATTTTATTATTTTATTTCATTTATTTTATTTTATTATTTTATATTTTATATTTTTTTATTTTTTTAAAGATTTTATTTATTTATTTGAGAGAGAGAGAGAGAGAGAGAGAGAAACAGCATGAGAGGGGAGAAGGTCAGAGGGAGAAGCAGGCTCCCTGCTGAGCCAGGAGCCTGATGTGGGACTCGATCCCAGGACTCTGGGATCATGACCTGAGCCAAAGGCAGTTGCTTAACCAACTGGGCCACCCAGACACCCTATTTTTACATTTTTTAAAGATTGTATGAGAGAGAACATGAACCTGGGGGGTGGGGGGGAGGCAGAGGGAGAGGGAGAGGCAGGCTCCCCGCTGAGCAGGGAACCCGAGGAGGCGGGGCTCGATCCCAGGACCCCTGAGGTCATGACCTGAGCTGAAGGTAGACTCTTAACTCACTGAGCCACCCAGGCGTCCCCTGGCTAGTTATTTTAGTGGCTGGTATTATTGATAGTCTGACTCCAGAAATGTTCTCCGCTTATCCTGACACACTTCATTCCATAATTGAGATTTCTTTCCCCCTGTAGCTCATTCTACAGAGTTTGAAGAAGAAGCTACGACCAGAAGTTGTTTCAACTGTCAAGATATGAAATATCTTTTGACACTTTTTCACCCATTGTTCCCCTCCCAAGTCTTACTCAAGTTAATAAAAAAGGAGACAGGACCAGGGGTTTGGTGGTTATTTTTTACTTATACAGGAAAAGCCACCTTCTTCCTTCAGTTTCAGAGTTGCATAAAGCACTTGGAAATGACGTTTATTAGCTAATATTAGGAATTAATAAGTACATTGCCACTTGAGCAAAAAAAGGATGCAGAGGGTGCAGGTAGAAAACTAATGAATCGGCCTGGCTGCAGTTGACCTGGCTCCAAACCAGCGTGTCTTTGGGAGGGGCATCTACCTGCCAGCTTCTGTCGGGTGACACGCGTGAGGAATGAAATGCCAACACGCATTCGCAGCGTGCATGTTACGAAAGTCAGTTGCTCCACCCTTGCCAAGTTACCACTGAAGAGGGATGCTCCTCAGGGGCCATTTATCAATTAGAGGTCCATCTCCATGTGTTAGCCATGGGGACTCTTGCTAAGGAAAGGGGCTTCATAGATGGGACTGGACCTGAACTGCCATCAGCCAGGATGCAATTGGGTGGACACTCCCATCCACCCTCCAGGATCTCTATATGCTCTTCGTCATAGGTACTAATGTTTGAAAGGCAGGGATGAACCTTTTCAGGGAATCAAAATCTAGAGACTAGCAGACCCACACCAGAGTGAATCTGAGATGAAGTCAACATTCCAACGGTCTGGTGTGGAGTCTATGCTGAGCTTTGTCCCCTTTGAAGATAATGCATTAGCAAAGATAATGTGTTTTTCCCATTTTAAGCCGTCTCTTTCCTTAATAAATAGCTTAGTCATAGGAGATACATATTACACTTTCAGGTTCTGCCAGAAAGAGTTTTATCTTCCATTTCCAGGCTGATAGCATATACTTCTGGGTAATGGATGGCCAAGTTAGGAGGAACCGTTTCAGAGATCCTTTGTCTCTAGAGGGATGTGGATTATATGAGCTCAACTGACAGAAATCTAAGTCAGACATTCTGTTGACAAAGGATGGAGATCAGGGGCTGATTTTAAATGGGTAGTGATTATTAACTTATTTGGTACGAAGTACAACTGTATGTTGGTGCTGAGTTGCTTAAGCAAAGGCCACTGGGGGTTTATCCAGCCTCAGATGGTGGAGGGGAGATTTCTGGGGTCAGGGCAATGCCAGCCAGGAAGTGAAGCAAGGGGTTTGAACACGTCTCTTATGTGTTGGTGTGTCCGAGTTAAAAATAAAAATACCAGGATGAGGGGTCTCAATACTGTGGAAGTTGCAATGGCTAGCAGCGAGGAGACTGGTCCATGAAAGTACACGTGAAATTCCTAAGGGTTTCAGTACATGTACAGTACATGTGAAGCAGCTGATAGTTCAGGAATGCCCCATGCAGTCCCCCCTGCCGCTCTCAGATGGCAACACACTCAGCGACCACGAAGACGTAATTCTCTTTCTTGTGAGGAGCTGGCCTGGTACTTCTCCCAGCCTGAGAGCCAAGGGGTCAGTGTCTGGGCCCAGCAGCTGGTGGACTGGACTTAGCGTTGAATCTGAGAAGCAGATGAGGCTGGGGCTTCATGTAGCTACTCTGTCCATGTCGTTGGCCCAGACCCATGAGAAGTTTACAAAGCCCAGAAACGACTCAGTCCAGAGCCAGCAACATGGAGGTATAAAAGAACCAGAAGTAACCTTCTGTGCTCTACAGAGAACCTGGGGACACCGGACAGCACATGGTCGGAAGTGGTTCTATCTCAGACATTTTACTGATCACGACCACTCAGAGAGCTTCCTTAAAACAACACAACCAACAACGGCTTTACCGAGATACCGTTTGCTGATTCAAACTGTACACTTCTGTGTTTTTAATATATTCACAGAGTTGGGCAGCCATCGCCTCGGCCAATGTTAGAACGTTTTCATTACCTCAGAAAGAAACCCTGTACCCTTTAGGCATCACCCACCTATTCCCTTCCCCATTTCTCCCAGCAGTAAGCCACTGCTAGTCTATGTCCTTTCTCTATAGATTTGCCTTTCTTGGGCATCTCATATTATTGTATTCTATAATATGTGGTCTTTTGTGACTGGCTTATTTCACTTAGGATTTTTTCAGGATCCTTCCACGTTGTAGCATGTGTCAGTGTTCATTCCTTTTTAGGACTGATAACATTCCTCTGTAGCATAGACTACAATTTGTTTATCCATTCATCGGTTGATGATATTTAGGTTGCTATTACCTTTTGACTTATGAATAATACTGCTGTAAATATTCAGGTACAAGTTTTTGTGTGGCTATGTTTTGATTTCCCTTGGGTACATGCTTAGGAGTGGAATTGCTGGGTCATAGGGTAACTCTGTGCTTAACCATGTGAGGAACGGCCAGACTGGTTTCCACAGTAGCTGCACCATCTGACGTTCCCACCAGCGTTGTATGAGGGTTCTGATTTCTTTACATTCTTGCTAACGTTTGTTATTATCACTTTTTTTGTTGTTGTTTAAAACCATGTGGTGTGCGAGAAATATCTCGTTGTGGTTTTGATGTACATTTCCCTGACAACTAATGATTTTAAGCATCTTTTCATGTGCTTTTTGGCCATTTGTGTATCTTCTTTAGAGAGGTGTTTATTTAGATCCTTTGTTTTTAATTGGGTTGTCTTTTTATTATGGAGTTCTAAGTGTTGTTAATTTATTCTAGATAAAAGATATGATTTGCTTATCATATATCAGATATATGATTGGCAAATATTTTCTCCATTCTGTGGGTTGTCTTTTCACTCTTTTGATGGTGTTCTTTGAAACATAAAAGCTTTTAATTTTATGAAGTCCAGTTTGTTTTTAAAAATTTTTTTGCTTTTAAAATTTTGTTGCTATGCTTTTGATATCATACCTAAGAATCCATTGCTCAACTAAGGTTATGAAGATTTAGCGCTGTGTTTTCTCCTAAGAGTCGTATAGTTTTAGCCCTTAATTTTAGGGTTTTGATCTATTTTTAGTTCATTTTTTAATATGGTGTAAGGTAAGGGTCCAACTTTATTCTTTTGCATGTTGCTATCCAGTTGTCTTAGCACTATTTACTGAAAAGATTATTCTTTCTTACATTGAATGGACATGGCTCCCTGTGGAAAATCAATTCACCATGGACAAAAAGGTTTATTTCTGGATCCTCAATTTTATTTAATTTCTCTATATGTCTATCCTTATTCCAGTCTCGATTACTGTTGCTTCCTAATAAGCTTTGAAATAAGCAAGTGTGAATCCACCAACTTTTCCTTCTTTCTCAAGATTGTCTTGGCTCTTCTGGATTTCTTGCAACTCTACCTGAATTACAGAATTAGCTGGTCAATTTCTACAAAGAAGTCAGCTGGGATTCTGATAGAGATTGCTGAACTTGTAGATTGCTTTGGAGTGCATTACCACCTTAAAAATATTAAGTTTTCCAATCCATGAGCATGAGATATTTTTCCATTTATATGGATTTTTAATTTCTTTCAACACAGTTTTGTAGTTTTCAGAGTATAGGTTTTGCATTTATTTGTTAAATGTATTTCAAAGTATTTACTTTTTGATGCTATTGTGAATGAAATTGTTTTCTTAATTCATTTTTGGGTTGTTTATAGCAAGTATATAGAAATACAGTTCATTTTTATATATTTGATCTTGTATTCTGAAACTTGCTCAACTTGTTTATTGTTCTAATAATTTTTTTAACTGTTTGGGTTTTTTTAGGATTTTCTATTTACAAGCTCATGCCATTCAGCTGAGAGATAATTTTACTTTGTCCTTTCCAATCTGGATTCTCTCCCTCTCTTTCTTCCTACGTTCCTCCCTTCTTCTATTCTTCCTTTCCTCCCTTCCTTCCTTCCTCCCTCCTTCCTTCTTCTTCCCTCCCACCCTCCCTTCCTTCCTTCCTTCTCTCTCCCTTTTCTTCCTTCCTTCTTTTCTTTCTTTCTTTCTTTCTTTCTTTCTTTCTTTCTTTCTCTTTCT
>NW_027397077.1:10731168-10804082 GCF_003265705.2 Callorhinus ursinus
TCTTTCTTTCTTTCTTTCTTTCTTTCTTTCTTTCTTTCTTTCTTTCTTTCTTTCTTTCTTTCTTTCATTTATTTACTTGACTAATCACTCTGAGTAGAACTTTCAGTACAATACTGAAAAAAAAAATGCTGAGAGCAGACATTCTTGTCTTGTTCCTGATTTTAAGAGAAAGCATCCAGTGTTTCACATTAAGTGTGGTGTTAGCTGTAGGTTTTATGTTGATGCTCTTTATCCAGTTGAGGAAGTTCTTTTTTATTCCTAGTTGATTTAGTTTCTTTTTTTTTTAAATCACAAAACGGCGTTAGATTTTGTCAATTGCTTTTCCTGCATCTGTTGAGATGATCTTTTGTTTTCTATTCTATTGATATGGTATATTACATTAATTGATTTTCAGGTATTAAACCAACTTGGCATTCCTGGGATAGATTTCCCTTAGTCATGATGTATGGTTCTTTCTATGTGTGGCTGGATTCGTTTTGCTAGTATTCGGTTTTTAAATCCATATTCATAAGAGATAATGGTCTGCAGTATTCTTTTCTTGTGATGTCTTTGACAGGTTACTACTGGTCTCATGGGATGTGTTGGGAAGTGTTCCCTCCTCTTCTATTATTTTGGAAGAGTTTGTGAACAATTGGTATTCTTCTTCAAATGTTTCACCAGTGAAGACATCTTGGCCATGGCTTTTCCTTCTGAAGTATATTTTTGATTAATAATTCAATCTCTTTACTAGTTACAAATCTGTTCAGATTGTCTGTTTCTTTTTGAGTAGTTTCAGTAGTATATGACCTTTTAGGAATTTGTCCATTTCATCTAAGTTATCCGTTTTATTGGTATATAATTATTCATAGTGTTTTTTCTTATTCTTTTTATTTCTCTAAGGTTGGTAGTACTGTCCCTCTTTCATTTATGTTTCTAATAATTTGACTTTCTCTTTTTCTTGTTCTATCTAGCTAAAGATTTGTCAGCTTTACTGATCACTTCAAAGAATACTCTTTTGGTCTTATTGATTTTTTCAATTGCTTTTCTGTTCTCCATTTTATTAATTCCTAATCTAACTTTGATTATTTCCTTCCCTCTGGAAGGTTTAGTTTGCTTTTCTTTTTGCCTTGTGTTAGGGTAGGAATTTAGATTTAAGAGCTCCCTTCTTCCCTCCCTCTTTCTTTTTTCTTTCTTTCTTTCTTTCTTTCTTTCTTTCTTTCTTTCTTTCTTTCTTCTTAGTATAAGCATTTGCATAAATTTCCCTTTAGTGCTGATTTAGCTGCATCCCATGAGTTTTGGTCTGTTGTATATTCACCTTCCTTCATCTCAAAGCATCTTTTTTTGATCCATTGGTCATTAATGAGTGTATTATTTGCTTTCCACATATTTGTGAATTTCCTGAATTTCTTCCTGTTACTGATTTGTAATTTCATTTCACTATGGTAATAACATATATTCTTTATTATTTATACCCTTTTAAATTTATGATATTTGTTTTACTGCCTAGCCTATGGTTTATTCTGGAGAATGTTCCAGAGAAGAATGTATAACTGGCTGGTGTTGATTGGAGTGTTCTACAGATTTCTGTTAGGTTTAATTGTTTTATTGTGGTGTTTAAATCTTTTATTTACCTTTCAATCTTCTGCCTAGTTGTCCTACACTTTATTCAAAGTGATATTGAAGTCCCCAACTATTATTGTTGAGCTACCTATTTTTCCCTTCATTTCTATCAGTTTTTGCTTCATGAAATTTGGTGCTCTGTTGGTCAGTGTGTATATGTGTACATTTGTTATATCTTACTAATGGATGTACTCTTTTATCATTATGAAGTGTTCCTCTTTATCTCTAGTAATATTTTTTTGCTCTAAAGTCTACTAATTTACCTGAAATTAGTGTAACCATGCCAGCTTTTTTGGTTGCTGTTTGCATGAAATAGCTTCTTTCATCATTTTACTTTTAATCTGTTTGCATTCTTTAAATTTTTTTGAAGATCTATTTATGAGGGAGAGAGCAGGGGAGGGGAAGAGGGAGAGGAGAGAGAATCTCAAGCAAATTCCTGCTGAGCGCAGAGTACAGTGCAGGGCTTGATCTCACAACCTTGAGATCACGACCTGAGCTGAAACCAGGAGTTGGATGCTTAACCAACTGAGCCACCCAGGTGCCCCACTGCATCTTTAAATTTAAAGTGTATCTCTTGTGGACAGCAAATCGGGGTTTGAGATTGTTCCCTCCCAGTTGTCCCTTTCTCAGATTTTCTCCAGCAAATTTGCCAGCCTGCACTTTGGTTTATACCTCCAGTGAGTCTGTCAGTCTCCTCCCAACCGTCTCCACTATAACCTCTCATGGTTTTGAGAATTCTTTTAGGCCTGAACTTCTCCACACTTGGTTGCAAATGAAGTCAGTTCCTTTGGGAAGAGATTTCTAACTCTCTGTTTTGTGACCTGCTTTGCTGTAGCATTTCTCCTCCGGGCGAGATCTCTGAGTCACGGCTTTGGGGCAGCTGGTGGGGACAAGAGCATGTTTCTCTCTGAGTGACACCTACACTTTAGGAGCCAGATGCTCACTGGAAAGGGAAACAGTATCCTTAAAGTGTTTTCAGCTTGCCTCTCCTAGCATGGAACCTTAACCTTACAAGTCCAATCAAGGGCAGTCAGAGCCCCAGTTTTCTCTGCATGCTGGGCTCAAGGTAAGCCTTCATCCTATGGGTGTTGTAGGCAGTGTGAAAGAAAGGACCTCCTCCCTACCAGCTGTACCTGCTTCGAACTTAGCCTTAGCAACAGGTAAGCTGATACCCTGCCCATTCAAGGATGATTGCCTTACAACTCCCAGTTTGGGAGAGAGAGAGCCCTGTATCTTGGCCGTCCTGGTCTGCAGTGGAATTTGTGTCTTGCTGAGCTGGGAAGGGAGAAGGAGGAAGCACATCTTGGTTCAGACATAGTAGACTCTTGCTATTCCTCCTGAGTTTTAGTGGATTTTTTTAACAAATGTTTCTTTATTTCCTGTATGCCATTAGGACAACTTCTAGGCTCTTTAAATTATTATTTTAAAACATAATTTATACCAGTTTCACTGGGGAGCAGGTCTGAGAAGCTGCATATGGTATTGTGCCAAAAGTGGAACCTCTCAGAGTTCTTCTTAAATACCCAGATACCCAGTGCCCCTCTGGAAGGTCAGAAAGTTTGAGATGTGGATAGGGCTTGGAAAAACCCCAGGAGCTCTGGGTGTGCATCCAGGTTAGGGTTACCAGTGTAATATGAATGGGAGCATGGGCTTTGGATAGGAGTCACAGCCCAGACATTTAACAGTTAGCAGTCTCAGGCACCATATCACTTACAGATCAGTTTCTTGATCTATAGAATAGGGATGAGAATGGTTCCCACCCCAGAAGGTTGTTGCATGAGATAAGTAATGCAGTAAAACATGGAAGTAGAAAAATAAAAATATAATATAATAATGTATCATATAATAATAGCCAAACTATTATTATTTCTCTGAATTGGTAAATTTTGAGCTTAAAGCAAAGATCATATTCTTAGAGTTGGTTATCTTACCTTATTTGTAACTCTTATTTTTGTTTTTTCTTACCCAGTTTGGGATGTTCACTGATATAATTTTTAAAAATTGCTTTACTTTGGAGGTTTTAGATTTCACAGGTGGTCATCAGGAATACAGGGGTGTGCCTTTGGGCATGGAAGGTAGAGGACGGGCAGGGAGGGGATGGCCTTGCTGACTGCCAGGCCTCCTCAGTGCTGGGTGTACATGCTTTCCCTTGGCCTTGGGTGAGGTCCTGGGTTCTTAGCAGCCTTCAGGGAAGAGCTGACAGTGCCCAGGACAAAGACCTCATTGAGAATGAGAGGATCTTAGGCCGAAGTTCCTTTTGGGAGGCTTCACTTCTGGGAGTGTCTTAGCATAGTTCAGTTTATTGGTCCCTTGCTTCAGAATGAAGGGGAGTAAGTCGGAGGGGGAGACGAGCCATTAGAGACAATGGACTCTGAAAAACAAACTGAGGGTTCTAGAGGGGAGGGGGGTGGGGGAATGGGTTAGCCTGGTGATGGGTATTAAAGAGGGCATGTTCTGCGTGGAGCACTGGGTGTTATGCACAAACAATGAATCATGGAACACTACATCAAAAACTAATGATGTAATGTATGGTGATTAACATAACAATAAAAATTACTAAAAAAAAAAAGAAAGACCCTCCTAATTACACAGATGAGACTAGGCATCCCTCCTGTGCCACCTCCAGTGCCCTGGTCTTGCGGGCACTGTGCTTGGTGTTCTCACCTCTGGGGTTGCTCTGCCACCCCATCTGCAGGGAGCTCCCCAGCCTGGCACTTGCTGGGTGCTCTGTAGTTGTTGCCTGAAAGATGCAGGTAGATTTCATGAGCCCCTTGAAGCTGGAAATGGAGGATGTTCCATACACGTGATTAAGTAGGAAGGAAATAAGAAGGGAGTGTTTGTCTCTCCTCTGAAAGGCACTGGACACAGCTGTGTATAGTGCAAAACAGAAGCAACCCCAGGGAAATTCTTCCTTCCTTTCTTCAGCACTTCACAAGAACAGCCCAGACCAAGCCTTGCATGTCTTCAAAGTAAGATAGGAAATCCAGACTCAACTAATATAATATTAACATTTTTGAACTGTGCACCAGATACTGGGCTAAGCGTTTTATTTTACTATCCTTTTAATTTAAATTCAATTAGCCAACATAGAGTAATTAGTTTCAGATGTAGAGCAGTAATTCATCACTTGCATATAACACCCAGGGCTCATCACATCACGTGCCCTCCTTCATGCCCATCACCCAGTTACCCCATCCCTCCACCCACCTCCCCTCCAGCAACCCTCAGTTTGTTTCCTAGAGTTAAGTATTTTAAAAGTACATTTGCTTTAATCTTCACGGCAACCCTATGAAGATCAGCTCTGTTTTTATCCCCATTTTATAGATGAAGAATGGAGTTCAGAGATACCCAGCAACTTGCCTGGGGTCACATAGCCCATTAATATACTCAACCATATGTAATATTGCCTGCATGTGAAATCTTTTATAGGACATGGACATCTGGAAAATTCTGTTGTGTTGTCCAAGCCGAAAAAAGAATAGATACGACCTCTTGGGTCCCCTGCCCCAAACACATACTCCTGTATCGCCTGGATTGGCTAAATGGACTGAGCAGGCCAGAGAATACTTTCCCTCTGTGCTATAGTCCCGGACAGATGGATCCTCTTTTGACTTAAACAACAGAGTTCAGGACACCAGAATTAAAGCCCTCAAAGAGCTTAGAAGAGCCTAGGAACATAGGCTGGCAGCCGCCATGGCTTTCAAGATGTCGTTGCTCCGCCTTGCGTTCTGGTCTCAGATGGATTATCAGAAGCTGTGGGAACAGAGGACATGCTCTAGCAGTTGGTCTGATTCTTATTTCTGCCTTCTGTATCTTTCAGAAGAGGAGTTTTACATATCTGCTCTTTGTAGATTCTCATCTCTCCACACCTGTTGGGGATAAACTTGGGCTGGGGGTTCTCGTGCTTCAGAATTACAGATATTCTTGGCCCAGCTGCCTTTTGGACCAAGTTGATAGGGGTGTAGGATGGAAGGATATTCACAGCTCCCTTTAAGTGGCAGATTGAAAAACGCTACTTATTAAAAATAAAATGACAGTGGTTCATCACTTTTCATTCTCGTTTTGAGCTGCCTCTCTCCCCTCAGAAGACTTTTTCCCCCGTGCCAGCAGAACTTTTGATTACTACCCGCGATCGTCAAGTTGGAGTGAATAAGTTCGTCTTTGAATGCGGCAGTGAGAGCCAAGCTCTGGAAATGCCATTTGGGGGTGGAAGGCATTGCTGGCTGTGCTGCCAAGTTCAAGGGGAGGAGAGTTCAATGTGTCTGTGAAGTCCACATGGGGAACATCAGATGTCACTGTTCAAAGGCAGAGGGATCAGCTGGCCACTGAGGAATTTGAATTGCTTGGGTGGGACACTGACCAAGAGCACTTTGAGGGGAGGAGATAGTATTAGAAATTTGCAACATGGGAAAATGTTAAGGAAGGGAATTGTGATCAATTTGTTTGCCTTCTGGCCACTGTCCTTGTTATGCTAATTTTCCTCTTCAAAATGTAGAGTCCCTCCACCAGTGATCAGAGTGCCTGGAACTAGCAGACCCGGAGCTCTCTCTTTTCTCAGTTTATCCCTGGGCTGCCTCGCAGTGTCTTCTCTCTGATGCGCCCATCCTCCTCCCTGACCTCATTTCATACCCCTGCCATCGAGCTCCTGCCAGCACGGGGCGGCCTTCTGTCTTTCACTCCTGTGTGCCATACCTATTTTCTCCTCACGATCTGTGCAGGCTGCCCTCCCCACTGCCCGGCATTCCTTCCCTTCTCTCCCCTGTCTGTCGAAATCCTGTCCCTACGTAGCCTCATTTCCGGCTGTGCTGTGTCTCTGAAAGCCTCCAGCATCCTGTTGACCTTGGAGCTCTTGCAGAATTTGGTGGACTCGTGCAATCCAGGGCCTAGTGGCTTTCCATTGTGCCGGGCCCTCACTGGGTTGGATCCTGGGCTGATACCGTGTCTTCTGTTGAGCCCAGTATCATGACCCCTCCAACCAGCCGCATACATACAACAGGACAGACCAGGCTGGGAACACTGTGGTTCTGAGGTATTTAGGGAGGAAAGGCCACGATGTGTATGGCTTGTTCTCAAGTGGTTTGGAAAGGAAAACAGTGTGTGTGTGTGTGTGTGTGTGTGTGTGTCTGTGGGGAGGGTGTGCAAATGTTAAAGCAAATGGGATAAAGTGTTAAGGGTAGGAGCATCTCAAAGGACGTACAGGTGTACTTCGTGCTATTTTTATTCTTGCAACTTTTCTGTAGGCTTGAGAATGTTTCCAAATAAATGTTTTCTTTCCCCTGCCTGCCCCCAGCCCCAGTAAAAACAAGACAGAACACTGTGGTCCTCCTTGAGCCGTCTCTTCCCCTCTCCTCACATCTCACAGGAAATCTGTCAGTGCCCCCTGCAGGACATCTTCCTTTCCAACCAGAACTGCCAGAAACCACCTGGGGCCACGCATTAATCATCTCTAGGTGACTCCCACCTGGTTTTCTCTTTTCCATTTTTGTCTCCGGACAGTCTTCTTTCCACATCTCAAAATAGCCAAGGCTTTTATTATTATCATTACTATTATTATTATTATTAATTATTAGCAGCAATCATGCCACATCACTTTTCCACTCATCCCTTTCCGATAAAAGTCTTGTCACTCTACTCCACCCTTTTGCCTGCATGTAACTCCTCTGCTGCATGTCTCTGTTTAGACTGGTCTTGCTGTTCTGGAATGTTTGAAGCTTGCTACCACACAGGGTTCTTCCCGTGAGATGCTTCCTTTGTCTGCAGTGCTTTCCACTCTGATTTTGCACGGCTTCCTCTCTCTTCATTCACTTCATTTATTTGAATGATGCCTTCTCGAACCATCTTTAAAAAAAAACAATCCCAACCTCTTCCCTCACCCTGACTTCTTTTCTTTTTTTTTTTTCAGGGTAGAGATAAGTTTGCCACTAAGGAAATTATTTTATGCTTAATTGTTATCATGCCAATAGAATGTAAGCTTCAGGGGAGAAGGACTTTGATTTGTTCTCGGCTGTATTTTCATGGCCTAGACCGGTGGTCCTCATATGTGGCCCCAGAACAGCAGCCTCAGGATCATCTTGGGGACTTGTTAGAAGTGAAAATTCCTGGGTCTTTCCCAGATCTATTGAATCGGGTACTCTGGTTGGGAGGGGAGAGTAGCAATCTGTGTTCTGTATGTCCCTCAATTGATTCTGATGCATTTTAAATTATGAGAATCACTGCTTTCAAATAGCCTCACATGAGTTAAATTCTAAGAAATATTTATTTTTAAAAAGATTTTATTTGAGGGCTCCTGGGTGGCTCAGTTGGTTAAGCGACTGCCTTCGGCTCAGGTCATGATCCTGGAGTCCCGGGATCGAGTCCGCATCGGGCTCCCTGCTCAGTGGGGAGTCTGCTTCTCCCTCTGACCTTCCTCCCTCTCATGCTCTCTCTCTACCATTCTCTCTCTCAAATAAATAAATAAAATCTTTAAAAAAAAGATTTTATTTGAGAGAGAATGTACACACACACACACACACACACACACACACACACACACAATGGGGGAGGGGCAGAGGGAGAGAGAATCTCAAGCAGACTCTGAGCCAAATGCAGAGCCCAATGTGGGGCTCGATCCCATGACCCTGAGATTATGATCCGAGCTGAAACCAGGAGTTGGTTGCTTAACCGACTGAGCCACCCAGGAGCCCCAACTCTAAGACCTATTTAAATGAATAAACAAATATTTGGTGCCAGTCTGTGTCACAATGTCCACTTTCTGTTACCTTCTTGATTTGGAACCTTAAAATGCTAAGTCTACAAATACTTATGTTTTTCATTATAAAAATATTGATGTTTCAACTTCAGACTTTGTGAGGACTTCAGGTTAAATAGGACTTCTGTTTTTATTCTCTCTGTCCCTATTATTTCCTTTGTTTTATGCTGATGCTAAGCTGTTATATTATTCCTTGATTTACATTTCTGATAATATTTGTTATTGGGGAAACAATATCGAGAACTCCAAATTATGTAATAATTATAGGAATAGCACTTTGTGCTACCGAATGTTTGTTGAAAGAATAGATGATGGCAGGCTGTGTCCTGAGCTGGGGAATGGCCCAAGTCAGGATTCATATCAGGCCTCATTACTCAGCTAAAAGTCGAAGTTTTGAGGTGAACAGGTTACCTGTCAGGATGCTGAGTAATGTCTGGTGTGACCAGAACCTCTGCTGGTCAATTTGTCATTGTCAGCTCTGAATTCATTCTTGTCTAGAGAACAGATGAAGTGGCCATCAGGTAGAACGGCCAAAATAAAAGGGACTAAAAGGTTATTTTTTGGAAAATTGGAAGTTTCAACCCAAAGAGACTCTCTTAGAGATTTTACTCTATAGTAGAAGTGTATACTATTTATACATGAGTATTTGTGATTGTACTTAAGTAATCCATCTAAAAATGTGGGCTTTCCTCTTGGATTACTCCAGAGAAGAAAAAAAGTTATTAAAAACATCCAGTTTTCAGTCTCTACTTCTAACCCTATGGTAGAGAGCTAATAAAGAATTGCCAAGCTGATGTTGGCACTATTCTGTGTGGTGGGACTGGGTGGGTGGTAGGGTAGATGGGCATTTCCCAGTGCTACCGATGATCATCTTGGGTCACCAGATTGTGGGTTGCTTTTTAAATTTTTATTTATTTATTTATTTTATTTGCTTTTTAAAATTTTTCTACAGTGAACATTTGTGAAAATTTTAATTCCAGTTAGTTGACATACAGTGTTATATTAGTTCCAGGTGTGTAATACAGTGATTCGGCACTTCCATACATCAGGACAAGTGCATTCCTTAATCCCTATCATCTATTTCACCCATAGCGCCTCTCATCTCCCCTCTGGTAACCATCAGTTATGAGTCTGTTTCTTGGTTTGTCTCTTTTTCTTTTCTCTCCTTTGCTTGTTTGTTTTGTTTCTTACATTTCACATATGAGTGAAATCATACAGTGAACACTTTTTAAAGATCTTGTTGAGTGTGTTTATTAAATTACTTGGGTAGGCTGGGCCACTTTCCATTTGTGCGTGAACTGAGATATTCAGAGAACGAGCTGGGTAATCATGAGCACCGTTTGGACCCTCCCCACCAGGGATCAGCCAAGATCCCCTGACTGAAACCACTCCAGAAACCATCTGTGCCTGCAGACCAGCAGTAAACAAGTGTTTTCCACAGGGTGGCCATACATGCTGATACCACGTTGCTGCTGCTCTGTGAGCCGGCTTAGGGTAGGTGGCCAGGGCAGAGGCTGTCCCGGGCAGCACAGAGTGCCACGTGCCGGGGGGGGGGGGGGGGGGGAAGAGATCCTGGCCAAGAACAGGCCAAAATGAGGACCCTGGGCCTTTCTGAGAAGGATCTTCCTTGTTTCTTTTTCTCTCACTTGATAGAATGGCTAAAGTCTATTCTATCATTATTATTATTTTACTATTATTAGTATTATAAGAGTCACTGCCACGCATGGGCTGTTCACAGGTGTGCAGCGCTGTGTTAACTCTGGAGAAGCACTTGCACTCACTCACCTGTGAAATGGGGCGTGGCGAGAGAGATGTAGTGCCTGTACCAAAGAGACTGGCATGTGTTAACAAATGCTCAACAGGTGGGTAGGACGCCTTTTTTTTTTTTTAAGATTTTATTTATTTATTTTATAGAGAGAGACACAGTGAGAGAGGGAACACAAGCAGGGGGAGTGGGTGAGGGAGAAGCAGGTTCCCGCCGAGCAGGGAGCCCGATCTCGGATCATGACCTGAGCCGAAGGCAGATGTTTAACGACTGAGCCACCCAGGCGCCCCAGGGGTAGGACTCTTGTTAACAACAATAATCTCCCTCCAATCCTATCAGCTCAGTAGTATCCTCCTCATTTTACAGACAAGGAACTTGAGGCAGAGAGAGGAGAGAGAGAGAGAGAGAAGTGGAAGGAAGAAGGGACAGACAGGCAGACAGTGATGGAGAGACAGGGATGCCCGCGTGGGGCTCAACATGTGTAAGGAGTTCCTGGATTGGCCGCGCGAGTGGTGAGGGTTGCCTTGGCCAGGTACACCCACACTCTGGCTCTGAGTGCAGAGGCACCTGGAGTGGTAGGGCAGGAAGTGGGCTCCGGTGTTTAACCAGGGTCAGTTCTTACCCTCTCTCATTCCCATGCCGTATGATCTTGGGAGAGTACTTTGCCGGCACTGTCCCTCTCTTGCCCCTCTGTCAAATGGGGGTGTTAATAGTACCACATCATAGGAGTCACCTAGTTAACAAATATTTATCAAACACTTACTATGTGCCCTGCAAGTTCAGGGGAATAGCCCCACCAGGGTGCCCCAGTGACTTTGCTTGTTATCTAAATAGATCACATTAGCAAAGGCTTGAGCCACCCTGAATCTGAGTCTTGGCCGGATGCCTTGGGATCCTCCTGGAACAGGAGAGGATGGGGGGCTTGTGGGGAGCTGCCATCTTCCCTTGGGAGGCTGTCCCGAGACAGTTGCCCTCTCGCCCTGGGTTCTGATGAGCCCCGCCCCCAGTAGAGCTGCCGAATATAAAACCCTCAGCTGCAGCCTAGATGGGAGTTAGGCTTGGCAGTGGGCTGTCCTACCACTTGCACTGCAGTTCTCCAGCCCTTTTATTTCATGTCGTTCCTGTTGTTGCGTGGGACAAGAACCACAGAGACCTGGCTGGTGCGGTGGCTTCCTTTCTCTGTCTAGGTAAGCAACCCATTGCCCAAATCTAAAAGTGGCTCTCTGTATCTCCCGCTTTGGGGTCAAACAGGTCCTGGCTTTGACTTGCTTGGTCTGTTCGTGGAGCTTGATGGCACTGAGTGAGCCACAGTCTCTGCATACGCTGGAAAATATAATGACCATGGTTCTCTGTTCTTGTGGCATTTCCAGCCTCACAGGGTGATGGAGAATGAATAAGTAAACACACACATAAATGCATAAATCCAAATGAGGCAGGTGATGTGTAGGAAGCAAGTACCATTGTATGCAAGCACTCAGCACAAGCCCCCTTTCCCTCCCCTCACCTGCTCCCCAATCCTTTTGCCAGACTTGCTTGGTTCTGGAATGGTCTAGAGCACACATTCATGTGAAGTGACTTTCCAAAGAGGTTTCTTCGGGATTTGCACTATGCCCTGAGCACGTGGACCAGGGCTGCCCGACACCACGTGGCCTGGCTCCTGGGCTGCCTCACTTTCCTGATGAGCCTGAGTGTGTGCAAACAGCACATCCCGGTGATGACAGCAACGCCTCACAGGTGGCCAGGCTCCTGCAGGTGGGTCTGCCTGCCTGAAGGCCAGGATCAGGCCTTCCCCATGGGCTGAACAAGAGTTCCTCGGGAGCAAGCCTTTACAGGATTACAGCCCATGCCATGGAGCCGAGTGTCCTCCATCCCACCCAGCATCTTCCCTCTTCCTCAGGTCTCCTCTGCAACCCTGGCCCTGGGCAGACAGCTCTGCCCTCCGCTTGCACTTCCCACCGGGAAGCTCAGTGTGTGGCAGATACTCCCACAGGGAGGGTAGACTTGCCCCTTCAGCCCCGCCTCAGAAGCCAGAGATCAATAGCAGCAATGACGTTCCGAGTGCCTGCTATAGGCCGGGCCCTGTGCTGAGCACTTTTCCCAAGGCGTCCCCGATGCACATGGTCACAGAAGGAAGACCTGGGGTACGCTGTTTGGCAGGGACTCAGGGGGCTCACACCTGAATCGAGTGGGGATTCGATCTAGTACGTGAGGTCTCCGCTACTCGTGGTTAGGACAGACAGCGACAGAGCACGTGGGGAGGGTGCTGACTGCCCACTGCTGTGGCTGCAGAGCTGAGCTGGTGCCCCCGCCCCTGGGAGAGTGGGGCCTCTGCCTTGTGTTCTGGCCTGGGTGAGGAGCCGCTGTGGCATCCCTTCGGTGCGAAGCAGTGCGGTGACCCCCTGCTCTGGTCCTCTCATGCAGAGGTGTGCGGTGGGTGGCCCGAGTTCCCTTCTGTGACCCACGCCTGTGACCGTGGCCACACTCTTCTTGCTCTGCATCATTCACACCCATGCGTGTCCCATCCAGTCTGTGTCCACTTGCGGAGTTGAACCCAGGAGGCGGTCTGGGCTCTGGTCTCCGGTCTCCGAGCTGCTGAGAACTGGCTCTGAACAGGTCCCATCACCTCCCTGGGCCTTTCAGATAATTAAGGACCTACCAGCACTGCCTCTGTCCTCCCCAGGGGCTGCCCTGCAGCGCTCTAAGAGGCTTGACTTAGAGCAAGTTAGATGATGTGGACACAAATCTCAACTCATCCCCTGATAAACTGAGCACCAACGTTCTGTGTATACACCCCCAAGACACACAGCAGTCTTCCTTTCCCTTTTGTCCCTCCGAACCCCTTCCCCCCTCCCTCTCAGCTCCCAGGAGGAGTCCTCTGTCATCAGGACACCCTATCACGGCTATATAATCCCCTTCTGACAACGCGAAGGGGATTTGTGGATTCAGGGGAGCAGGAAGAGAGGTTGCCAAGTTTCTGGGCGTTCATCACTGCTCCCTCTGGGGAAGACCAACTTGATCCTAACACACTTAGCCAGTGTTCTGAGAAATTTGCTGTCATCCTGGGCTGCTTTGTTCTCATTCCCCTTGGCCGTGGTACAGAGATGCACAGAAGTCTCAGGGTCCTCCATCTGCTTCTGCTCAAGGCACCCCGAGGTACGTGTGAGACCCCAGGCCCACCTCTCCTAAGGCTGGTGCTTTATCTGTGCAGTGGGACCGGAGGGGTCCCTGTTCTGTGTGCATGGGTTATTTTGAGCTTTTGGAAATGTGACCCCCGGAATTTACTTGTTCTCTTTGCATTGATGTCTGCCAATAAAATGTGGTCCAGAAGACCTACCTAGGGGGCTCTGCTTCTAATTGTGTAAACTTGGGCATGTTACTCAGTGGCTTACACTCAGTTTCCCCATCTGTCAAGTGGGAATTACAGGAGTACCTACCTAACCGTCGTTTGGAGACTCAAATGTTAGATATCTTAGAATAATTCCTGGCTCATCCTGGAGGTCAGTACTTGTTGACTGTGTCCATCTTCTACCACTTTTTAAAGGTGCCTCCGTGGGTAAATGACTTAAGTTCTCTATTGCCCCAGGCTCCTTGTTTGTAAATGTGCACAGAGGGCCTAGAATAGACAGGATGAAGCGGACCGAAGCATGAAGAGTGCTCAGACAAATGCAAGGTGTGCATACGTGGCAGTTGTCATTACTTCTAGTGTGATATATTTTTGAAATTGAACCCATTTTTCCCTTTTCTTCTGTTAATGCTTAGTCAAATAAAGCCTAGTGAACAGTTATTGGTATCCTTTTCAGGACCACCAATATTGCTTATATTCTGTTGTATTTTGAGTATGTGCCTGTGTGTTGTACGTGTGTATTACTGGCTTTTCTACATGGGTTTATGTATAGTGTGTGCCCAGTTTCCATGGGAAGACTTGCATCTCTTTGCCTTGCCTGACCAAGGGCGTCTCAACCCGAATTAACCTCCATGGGGCCACATGGGATGACGGTGCTTACGTGGGTTAAGTGTGTGTGCATGCCGTGAATATTCTTCTCTCTTTCCAAAGCTTTATCTTTTTGAAACTGGGAAACTTGAGCCTGGGGCAGCAGCCTGCAGAGTGTGAGCCTGAGGGGTCTCCCCTGCTTGAATAAGGAAATTGCCAAGAAAGAAATATGTTCAACTGTGAGACTGTGAGATGTGCTGGAGAGCATCCGTAGGGTCAGCCAGCTTGCGGCCGGATGTCTCAGGACCAGGTGTGCAAACCTGCCAAGGAGCAGGCTCTGCTGCCTTGCTGCAAAAGAAAAACCGTGGTCCATTTTCCTCAGAAGGAGAAAAAGAGGTGAGCCTGGAAATCCTATGCGTAGTAGCGAAATTACCGCCAACTCAATTTGCAGTCATCTTGGAAAGGACAAGCTGCTGTCTCTCCCCTCGTGAATTTCTGCAGGGAACAGACCCTGCCAAGCCAGCCTCATCTCCTTCCCTAATCAAGTGGCGGCTGGGCTATTGAACATGATGATTGTCCCAATTGTCCTTTTCACTTGGCCTGTGAGGCAAAGCTAGAGTCTTGGCAGTTCTTGGAAATAATGACCTCTTACAAGAACATCGAATTCGGAAGCAGCTTCAAACTCCTGTTGCCTTTGTAGACAAAAGTGTTTACATTTCTCCTGTCATCAACAGACTGATTGCTGGTCCATTTTCAGCTAGAGTAAGAAACAGTAGTGAACTGTGAGGCTGTTGCTGAGCTGTATCGATAATTGAAATGCCAAATGCAAAACTAAATATAATTTGCCATTATCCTCCCCAAGATTCTGTGGGTGTTTTGAGTTTGTGTGATACTAGTCTAAGAAATAAAATAATCCTTTCACCTGCTCCTGCTCTTATATGAAGGTGCTATGAGAAATTGTTGAACAAGACTCAGCCTAGTCATTGTCCCAAAATATTTCAAAATAACTGAATTGAAGACCCTGTAGGGATTGAATGATACTCCTCTCAAAAATTCATATCCACTTGGAACATCAACCTGTGACCTTATTTGGAAATGGGATCTTGGCAGATACAATTTGTTAAGGATCTGGAGATGAGATCGTATTGGATTTTAGGGGAGGCCCTAAATCCGGTGGCAGGTGTCCCTATAAGAAGAGACAAAAGCACACCAAGAGAAAGTCCACATAAAGAGAGAAGTTGAGATCAGAGCTTTGTGTAGACATGCCAGCGGCTGCCAGGGATTGCCAGTAACCACAAGAAGGTAGAATAGAACCATGGGACAGTTTCTCCCTTAGAGCCTTCAGAAGGAGTCAGCTCTCTGAAGCCTGATTTCAGATCCCTGGCCTCCAGGAGTATGAGAGGCAGCACTAAGAAAGTGACTCACCAGCCAGGGCCCTTCTGAGTTCTTTTGGACAGATTCTCAAGTCCCCTTGATGTGGGGCTGCATGGGAAGGTGGAAGGCATCAAGGTCAGGAAAGACAGAGAAAGGCTGAGGAACCATGCTGAATTAGAGACTGAAGAGACCACACAGCGAACGTCGTGTGTGATCCTGGATCGGTTCCAGGCCCCCACAAAGGACAGCGGTGGGGCTGTTGATGCAGTTTAACTCCGATCTGTTGGGGAGTGCTGGGATTGTCAGCGTGAGTGTTGTGGTTTTGGTTACTGGACTATGGTTAAGTAAGAGGTTAACATTTGGGGAAGCTGGGTGAAGGGTATATATATATGCTTTTTCCATTTTTGCAACAGCTTTAAAGTCTGAAAAGTCTTTCATAATGAAAATTTCAAGGAGTGGTACCATGTAGAGGAGCAGAGAGGTAAGAAAGAGGTTTGGGGGATGATTTTGGACACGGTAAGGACTGTGAGCTGGCTCCCGTGCAGAGTTCTTTAGTGAAGACACAGCCATTGTTTCTCAGTACACCCACACTTTTCTTTTTACCCTTGTGAGGAAGGTGTAGTTATTGGTTTTAAAGTAAATCCCTCCAAATACTCTGGGTGCTAAGAATGTCACTCATAAAAACAGACTCCTTTATGTCTGTCTCCCCACTTGAAATGGGATGCCATACTGTTATTCCAGAGGAGTGTAATGTGTGTGGCCCAGGAAATCCATATGTGGAACAGAGAGGGAGGGTTTCAGTTGGAAAGGGGTGCGTACAGCACAATCCCATGTTATACAGATAAAACATAGGGACGGGAGTACGTGGCCTCCTGTCAGGATGCTAACAATGAATATCAATAGAACTGGGGTGAATTTCATTTTCTTTTTGGTCATTTGGGGTTTTTTGTTCATTAAGTGAGAAGTTATTTTTTTAAGGAAAAGAATAAGACTATTTTTAGAGGGCGATTTCCACTCTCTTCTCCCTAAAAAAGAGCTCTATGTTTGGTCTAAGAGAAAAAGCCCTAAGTGGAGACTTCTTGCAGAATACATTTATTATTCCACTCTCTCCCCACGTAAGACTGAGGCTAGGGCTCTGTCACTGTTCTCAGAGGTGGCCCACATGACAGCACGGTCTGTTTTGGTGGTCTACTTAGAGTCTGAGGTATCCAACTGAGGAATAATCTTGGTTCAAGACCTCAAGATTTTTCTTTTCTTTTCTTTCTTTCTTTCTTTTTCTTTCTTTCTTTCTTTTTTTTTTTTTTTGGAAACACTGTCTTTATTTTGTTTATCAAAAGGTCTTTCTTTTTGGCACAATTAAATAGACTTTAGAATTTGCAGTTGTGGGTCCTTAATATATTCATCCCAAGATGCCTTTGTGCATCTGTTATGTATTTCCATATTGTTTTTGCTAATAGTTTTGGAGAGATTTTAAACATTTGAACCTTTTTTTTTTCTTGCTTTAAAGACAATGTCTGGAGAAAGTTAAGGACCCAGAAAGTTATTAATTTTTTTTGTACCCCTCAGTGCACTGTAGTCAGCTACTTTCAAGACGAAAGGGCCCATTTTTTTCTTGCCCTTTCTCCCTTTTCTCCTTAAAAAGACTTTGTGTTATTCAAGAGGATTGGATTGGCCCTCTGGTATGAATTTGTACTGGTCTCATATGCTAATTAACTATGTCTTATCCCTAACTCAATTGTAAGAGATAAGATCTCCATATATATATATATATTTATATATATACTATAATATATATATATTATAGTAAATACATAATATGTCTTAGAGAACAAATATTGAAAGACTTAAAATTAAATATGTTTTAAGTAACATGTTTTTTTCATAACTATTTCTACCTTTTATGATGGGCTATGATTTTGGAACAAGCTTTATCATGTTCTCTTCACATCTTTTGTTGTTGTTGCGGATTCCACCACACAGCATCCAAGCTGGCCTTCTTTATTTTGACCTGGTAAACTTTGACCTGGCATCATGGATACCCTTGCTTTGGGACGCTCCATTAGTAAGATAGCTTTCCATTCTTACCAACACTTTGTTATATGCTGATCATGGAAATGGTATTGAAATAGCAACACCTTTAAATTTACATGTCCTTTAACTCACATACAAAACAGAACCAAGCTATTTAAAGAGAATCATACAGACCAAAGGGTGAAATCATGGTGGATTAAATAAGAAAGTAGAATTGGATTCTAGCTGCAGAGATGGCTTGTCTTATTTCTAGGGAGCTGCTGTAATAAAATTAGTCATCAAATGTGTTAGGACTCCGAAATGTTATTGGAGTTTCAATTTACTCTGTCCTTCTGGCAGTCGAAAATATGTTCCAAATTTCTTAATCAAACTGGTTACATCTTTATTTTAGCATCTTTATTACTAGAAGATCTTCCCAAACAAGTATTTCTACAAATAGGAAAATAATGAAGTTTGGACTACTAAAATTTTTAAAAGATTTTTCAGACTTTGACTTAAAAGCATGCTTTTATGAAAACAGTTCCAGCTAAGCATCTGTAAGTCGCTCTGTCCTTGAAGGTTTTGGAGCTCAACCTCCATTTCTGAAGGCTTATCCTTGTCATACATCATTTTTGTAGCAGCTGACTTCTTCCTCTTTTGGTGCAGTTCCTGTTAAATATGTCTGGTCTCGTTGGTCTTATCTTAGTAGCAATATTTTCTTCTTTTTCATTGAATTTAAGTAACATGTAATCTGCTGGACTTGTAGCATTGTTTCCCAAGAAATACTTCTTTCTCTATTCTTTGCTATTTTTTTCTTTGCAAGATCTATCTTTTTTTGCATTAAACTTCCCTTGATAAAGTTCCTTCTGTCTGCCATACAATTATAGAATGCTCAGCAAACTTCTTGTACACCCGTACGGTATAGAAATGCTTCACTTGGGGAATGGTCCTGCCAGATCTAAATTCTTTAAGTGAATTAGTGCTTGGAGAAATACTGAGTCACATGGGTTTTGTGGCTTCTGAGATGATTTTTTGGGTGTTTGTGACCATACTGGAAACTTGGAGGAGTTGTTCATGGTTTATGGCACCCTTATCTTCCTCTTCTTGCCAGTGGCACCCTGAATTTCTTTTAGGGACCCATCCTTTATGGATGCTAGGCTTGAAATCGGACCCAGGGGATAGCAGGTTTAAACAGGTTGATCAGCATGCCCCATCCCCATCCTGTGCTGACTAGTTCAGGGATGGGTTTACAATGGTCAAAGTCAATAAAGGTAAGGAGACATTTGGAGATCTCACATCCTACCCCTGAGTAGAGTGGGAAAAAGATTCGTGGCTCCAAGTGCTTCAGCAGTTTTGTGACCCTGTAAGAGGAAAATCTGGAGATGCTGGGATAGAGGCTATAGGGGGAAAGGCCAGGTATATGAAAGAAAGGGTCTGAGGATACAGCTAACTCAGTGGGATGCAAGATAGAAAGAAAGATAGTAACCTGGTCCTTGATGAAACCATTGGCAATCTTGGGATCAGTCTACCCCTTAACTATTCCTACCCCTCATCTTTTTAGTTCTATAGACCAATATCTTTTAAGGTATTTTGAGTAGACTGTTTGGTTCTTTAAATTGAAAAGATTCCCAACTTGAAGAAGTAGAGGGTGCCTTGATTTAATTGCAGTGAAACACTCTTAAGTAATCTCCAGTTAAGCAATGTAGTGGATTAATTAATATTCTTCATTTCTGCTCCCATCAGTTAAGCACTTTGGCTGGTGTCTAGAGTGTGCTGAATGCCCACAGCTAGCAGTCTACCCCAGTGCTCAAAAGACCATGATCCTCTACGCAATGATTGGCCAAGTGTTAAAAGTAGGTGTTTGATGTATTATTTTAGAAATGATTTCTTGTTTCTAACCCTTTTTGGGTAACCAATCAACTGTACATCATGATCACATCAGAGATTAAAGTGTGCACACACAAACTCATACGCAGTCATTCAGCCCCATTCCCTGTGGAATGGGAAGTGTTATAAATGGGGTGCCTGTCCATTTTGGTTTGCCAAGGATAGACCTATTTTATACTGGTCATCTCTATTTATTAGTAAAAAGGACCCCCTTCTTAAAAGTGATCTGGTTTGGATGATAAATTATATGGTCATCCTAGTTCTAATTCACGTACTAGAATTAAACCTATACCCTGTGATTTTTCATGACAAGGGGGAGGGGCCACTTGGGAGTCAGCACTGGCTACTGAGGGTCCATACACTCAATCATTTGGTCTCAATTAATTGGGTCCAAATGCTATTGTTCAGCAAAAAATAGTTGATGAAAGTATTTGCAGGATGAATGTGACCTGGTGGAAAGACAGCTGGAAGCTTATTGTCAGTGGTGCTTGGTCAACATAATTGGCAGTTGGCACTATTCTCAGTGTGTATCACGCTGTTTGGGAGTAGTTTGAACTTCCAGTAGTAGAGCCCAGGGGAGTTTACGACCTGCTGATCTTCACATGAAATTGGGCATCAAAAGCAAATCCCTATAATGTTCTAGCCATATGAACCCAACCCCCTGGTGCCATATCTATCAAAACCACCTTGGCACGAAATTAGCTTCCTCCCAGGGGCTCTGGGAGGGGGCAGATCTTCCCTGCAGTTTACTAGCAGAGAACATGATCTGCTGCTTGAGGCTTCTCTCTGCACTTTCTCAGGTGACTTCTGACTCCTGCTTACATGCTGTCAGGGTGAATAACTGGAAATGCCCTTTGTGATGTGACCATGTCTACCTTTTTATATTCTTGGGTCTGAATGCCTTCAGGAATTTGTCAGTTTCAGAGCAGGGATACATAAAGGATGTATTTATATTTTGTTGAAGAAAAAACACAATTTTCTTTGTACAAGGAATGGATGCGTATGTTCCCTGTCATCCCACACACTGTTAAGACTTTGAGGTGAGTTTCCTGCGTGGGAGGCTGTGGGGGGAGATGGCTGCATTTTCCCAGCCCCCGTAGCTCACGGGCCACACTCACGATGTCACATGATTCTGCCCAATGCCTGTATGATTCCTTCCTGCTTTCCTTTAAATCAACTCTTTATTTCTACCTGAATAAAAATAGCCTCATTCTGAGCAATGATCTGAGTATCCATTGTTCCATGTTTGGTTAAAGGTTCTCTAACATCATGAAATGCATAACTACTAAAGTCTTTACGAGTTTCTTTGTGTTCTACCCGAAAGCACTTGCCTAGATTAGGCTGTGGTGTGTGTGTGTGTGTGTGTGTGTGTGTGTGTGTGCGCGCACGCGCGTGCGTGCTCATGTGTGCCTTTGTGTTGGGAGGGGTGCGGGCAGGGCATAAACCCCTTTCCAACCATGGTTCCAGGAGGAGGAGAGCACACCCAGATCTCTGGCAGCAGCAGTCCGTTTGAAAAGGTGTGCTCCTCTCATTGGAATTTAAAAGCAAATGATGACACAAATGATTCTATTACTATACCTGGTCCTTCGGATCCCCAAACCCAGGCTGTTCACTAGACACCACCCCCTTCCTCACCCCAGGTCTTCCAGTTACCAAAACCAAGACTCCCGGGCCTCTCAAAGGATGACTAGAGATCCTGGCACAGGACAGAGACTATGTCTGCGCCTCCCTCCCTGTGACCATCTCCCTCCCCCTCCCCACCACCACTGTGTCCCTGTGAAATCAGTAATAGGATGGGTGTGAGGAAGACTTGCAACAGGAATGGCACAAAGGCCTTCCTTGGTCCTTCATCAAGGCTCAGCTCGGATCCACCTTCTGTTGGCCCCTGCCCTCCATCTGAACCATCTTTCCTCTTCCTCACTCACAACTCATCTTTCATCCCTAGGCACCCCATCTTTCTTTTTTTTTTTTTAAAGATTTTATTTATTTATTTGAGAGAGAGAATGAGAGAGAGAGCGAGCGAGCACATGAGAGGGGGGAGGGTCAGAGGGAGAAGCAGACTCCCCGCTGAGCAGGGAGCCCGATGTGGGACTTGATCCCGGGACTCCAGGATCATGACCTGAGCCGAAGGCAGTCGCTTAACCGACTGAGCCACCCAGACGCCCGGCACCCCATCTTTCTTACCCACAGCTAGTTTTTCAGGCTGCTACCACTGTAACAGCTCTTAAAGGCAGTGCAGAATTCCTTACCATGCCCTTGCCCTGGTGGCCGCCCCCCTCCCACTCACCCAAGCCAGACTCAAGGCTGCATGTTGTCTCTTCAGTATAAAGCTCAGAGCAGAGACAGAAGAGCCTGCTCTTGGTCTCTGTTGAAAACAAACACCAAGTGATTCCCCTTTGTAAATGTCCGTAATCCCCTTAATCTCCCTGTGGGATTTCTCCTTATCTCCCCTTATATCCCTGTGGGATTTCTGGGACCACTGCAGGAGGGATGTGTGAGTCTTCCACCCCACTGCCTTCCCCTCTGCTCCCTCTCCTTCTCTGCTCACATGCATCCCTCCTTTTTCCAGCCTGCAGCTCTGTGTCGGCACCAGCAATATCCCTGACAGCTCCTTAATTGCTACACGCTTTTGTGTGTTTCCCTGGCAATTATATTTCAGACCCTGTCAGGGTACCTGCTAGCCTTGGGGTTCTGTTTATATTAAATATCAATAAAAAGCTGATAGCATCAGTGCAGATGGCAGGCTCACAAAATCATATTTTACTGGGAGCCAGGCCTGTCCAGAAGATGGAAGGAAGGAATGTTTAAATTTCTTTCTCTTTTCCAAAAGGTTGAAACGAGAGGAGACTTTCTGCGTGACTCTCGGGGATGGGTTCTTACTGAATGATAGCAGCTCTATATTCTCTAGCTGGGTGTTGTCCTTTATTGCGTGTGACTTGTCATAATACCGTTTTCTCCAGAATTGTTTCTTTATGTCCCCCCCCTCCCCTCCCCAGAACATAGGATAAGGCTTCAAATACCCTCGATATTTTTAAGGGCTGATTGACAAAACGGGTAAGATTTTGTTTCGCTTTGTTTTGAAGAGGAGTGGGTTTGGGGCAAAGGCCCTGGGCTGAGCGGATCGGAGTCCCACATCCCCTGCCCTGCCCTCCCCTAAGCAACACCTTAGTCCCTCCCCTGCTGTGTTGCCTCATCTTTTGGAAACAGTAGGGCCCTCCCAGGAGCTGTGACTGCTGGAGAGTGAGGGTGTAGGGCAGTTAGCACCTGTGGATGCTTAGCAGCACCCAGAAGGAAAGCCTCGCTGAAGGTTTGCAATAACCCAATGTGGGTTGTCCAGGAACTCCTGTTCTTACGGTTGCCATTCTGTCATGCCGCTTATGCATAACTTCTGTCATTGAGAGGCGTCCTGCAAGGCTGTCTGGCAGGGATGTACATGCTGAGGACTTTTACAACAGAAAAATTGGTGTTAGCAAATCTGTGACAGTCTGGCTATTTGGGGACCCGCTTTTCCCCGTTGCCGTCAATAGAGGTTCCCGTGTGTGTGCCATCTAAGGAGCATGCCAGCTCCCCTTGGGTTCACTCCCTCTTGCTGCAGTGCTCAGTAGGACTGTTATCCAGGACCCCTGCTGTCTGTCGGCCACTCCCCGCATGGATCCTGGGACGATGAAGAGGAGGGCTCATGGAAGAGGAGGGCTCCTGCCGTGGCGGTCAGAGCGTACAACCTGGCCCCTCCCATGTTTGCTGAGCTCCTCCTCGTTCAATACCACTGGCTTTCTCCTGCTGCCATCCTAGTGCAGGCCCCATTATGGCCCCCTTGAATGACAGCAGGAGCCTCTATACACTCCCTCCACCCTCGCCCACCTGCTCCTGCTTGGTTGCTCTCCAAATGGCAAGGGTATTACCACCTTCCCTTCAAACCCTCCAGGGACCTCCACCGTTCTTGAGATTGACAGCAGACTGCAGACCAGTGTCTTCAAGGCCCTGCTGGGTCCCCTAGCCCTGACTCCTTCCACCTGTTGTGGGTATTTAAACTTGCAGTTGACAGTCTCAGCATCACCTTGCCCCCCCACCCGAATGCCTATTCATTCTGAAAATTCCATCTCCCCCAAATCTGTGCTAGCAGGACCTTCCCTAAGAGCATGTTTCCTTACATTGGGTTTTGCCCCTTCTTGTACTAATCACGGCTGTAATTTCATCCAGAATGAGATAATTATTGGGTTCTCTGCTTCCCCCACTGGTCTGTATGCTTTATTGGGTTAAAAGCCATGTCTGGTTTTGCCCACTGCTTTATCCCCAAATCCTAGCATAGTACCTGGAAGTCATCAAATATTTTCTGAATGAATGAATGAATGCATACTATACCTAGTACATGATTTATACCCTTTAACCAGCTTGTCCAATGGTAGGAGAATTAGCTACTGAAAGTGGAACAATTAAAAGACAAGAAAGGAGAAGCCTCAGTGAGCTTGGCCAGGGTGCAGATGTGGGTGGATGCTGGAGACTGGACAGGAAGTGGATTTGAAAAGGGATCCTGGGCCAGAGCAGAATGTGTTGGGGCACCAGGCTGTGGGGTACAGTCTCTGCGTGATGGGTTAGCAAGAGCTACTGATGCTTCCAGAGCAGGCTGAGTGGTCTGGCCATGTTATGTGGCAGAGATTTTTGAGCAGGATGCTGAGTTCCAGAGAACTGTGAGGGTCTTGCAAGGCTGGTATTGGTCTAGGGTGGCTCTGTGCTGACCCCATCTCAGAACCTGTCAACCATGAGACTTGTTCCCTTTCTAATTGAGAGCAAATCCTCAGGAAGGAATGAGGCTGTGGTTCTTCAGCTCTTTGTTAGACACCTGAGGGGAGATTCAGTTCGTGGGAAAATAATCTCTTACACCCCCATCAAATGAGAGGTTTTAAATTAGTGAACACCAGCTTAACTACAATTTATAAAAAAAACACTGTTTTAGAATCAGAAGTCCCTTGAGATGTGCTTATCTTCACTCTACAGTGTCTTATCCGAGATTTATGTCTTGTAAATGTCCCCTTTGCAAGCAGACCCCAAATCCAAATGCTGATGGTGACAAAAGACCCTTACTGGTGGCTCTGCAGCAGAGAACCCAAGGTGGATGCTTTAGGGTACTCTTGCAGAGGGCTCCAAATTGGTCCCCAGCACGACCTTATCTTCATTCACCATGTCCTCTTCAGCTGAGGCACAGGTCCTGAGCATGAGGTGCAAAGATGCTATGTCTGGACCCGAAGACCCCCTGATCCCAGACCCTTTCTCCAGGGACCGCCCACTTCATTCATTTGCTGACAGCTGGCGACAGGCAGCCTGTGGTGAGCCACATGTTACCTGGTGTAACATGTGGTACCATGAGTCCTGTGCCTCCCCTTTCTCCCACCCTCTACTTACTGTCTGGTAGGCAGTAAATGAAGTTCAAGGCCTCTGCTCAAGTTTCTTTCATCTCACAGTTTAGACAAGGAACTTAGCTAATCTCTCCCTTGGGCAAGGCGATGTACTGGGGAAATGGACTTGGGTGCTCTGAGAGTTGGTCAGTTTCCACATGTGGAAAATGGGGTGGGAAGAGTAATTTGTGGCTGTCCTGCCTGGGACGTGGCACATCGCAAATGTTCCAGAAATGGCAACCTCTGCTGCTGTCCTCATCATCGTGATATTTTGATTTCTATTATATAATTATATAATTTTCCTCTTCTCCAACAAAGACTTGGGAATGGTTTGTTCCAGAAGGATAAGGAGTGACAAGGAGGAAAGAATGTGAGTCACCACAAAATTTAAAATATGTTAAAAGAGGAGGGCTGTTTAAGTTGATAGATCTAAGGCAAAACAAACAAAATCAAGCAAACAAGGGGGGTCACTGACATGAAATCCCCTTGGGGAATTAACCCTGACATCTAGCACGCAGAGACAACAGTCTGAGGAAGTCTAGAGCACCTTCTGGGATTTGCCAGAGTGGTAGGTGTGTTTCCCATTCTTTTTGCTCTCCAGACCCATGCAGAGTGGTTTAGCATCAGACCATGAATCCTCCTCATCCCTTTGCTCTCGGAACTGCCAGAAATTGGCTCCAGCTTTGTGAAAAGCAACCTGCATTTAATATCTAGCACGTCACTAAGTTTAGTGGAAGGGGAAATGTTTGGCAAATAAATCTATTTTATAATTCAACACACATTAATGGCTATTTTCCAGTACATATAAGTGCTTGATAATTAGCATCAAAACTAGTCATTATTTAATCTATGATCTATTTAGGATGAATGAGAGGGATGCCGTTTCCTTGCTGAAATGGGAGACATGAAGACTATCCAGCCATTCTCCTCTTGTATGTGGTCCAATGTGTAGTACTGAGCAAAGCTCCTATGTGGGCTCCGTACACCCAGCCCTCCCTGTGCCTGTTGTAATTTCACATCCAGGAGACACACATCTTCAAAGACCTTTAGGAAAGCCTGAAACCCTTCCTCCAGCTTGGTCTAGACAGGAAATAACCCCCTTTACAAGCACCACCTTTAGAAACCCCATTGAACATGAATTCAGACCCTTCAAACAATGGTTTTCAGGTTAACAGTAGTTTGTAATTCTATATTAGCCTGTAATTATTCATGGACACTCAAATTCACTAGAAATGGACTTGTATTTTGTGGTAGAAAATGTCAAGTTTAAATTAATACAGTGCTGCTCATTCACTGGAGAATAAATGATATTGAGAAAAAAGATGGCATGCATATCCAGGGACTTTGAGGTCTAGAGAGGAGACTCAAGTGCTAAGGCATCCGTAAAGATCCTGATTGCTCGATGGAAGTAGGCTATGATGGCTGTAGATTTCAGAAGATAAGAAATTTGCTTTTTGAACCATGAATAAAAGTGTGATGGGCCTTGGCACTCACTGGCAGAGCACAGATTATGTCTGCTAGAAAACATATGCCTGGCGGGAAACTGTCCATCTGCTAAGACCTTCACTGTGGCCTGGCCATCTTGCCAGCCCCACTTGGAATGTTGTCTCCTTGCTTATGGGGCCCCAGGGACACTCACTGCCTTGCTGGTCCCCAGGACCCAGATTTCTTCCTGCCTCAGGGCCTTTGCACTTGTTACTCTGCCTTGAAGCTTTTGCCGGCCAACGTGTTTTTGAACTGACACCTTCTCAGCATTTGGGTCTGTCCTCAAAGTAGTCATCTTGGACCACCTGATTAGAGTAACTGCCTTTCCCCCTTCCCACACATGGGGACGCTCAGCCTCCTGTCCCTTTTTATTTTCTTCATCACACTCATTTCTATTTGGAGTCCTCATTTATTTGCCCATTGTCACCCTCCTCAGACTGAAATGTCAGTGTCATGGTCTATCTGGTTCACAGCTGAATGCCTCATGTAGCAGGTGCTCGGTAAATGTTCGTTGAATGAACAAATGAATGCCAGAGTCATCAAGAGCGTCTTGCCCTGGTAATTGGAGAAAGGGAGGAAGAGGCTTAGGTAAAGTCTCACCTGGATAGCCCTAGGACAGCTGAACTGCCCTGGGTGGGGAGTTGGGGACTCACCCCAGAGCTGTGACTAGTGATGTACCTGTGGACGGTAATGGAGCCCTCCCCCTGCTGAGCACCTTCTGTACCTTGTCTCAGAAGCCTTTAAGCAAGAGCTGCTCTGATTCTCCTTCTACCAATAAAGACACTGGGGCTCAGGGAAGGTAAATCACAAGCCCAAGGTCACTAACTAACAGGTGCCAAGCGAGGTCTCATATCCAAGACTCCAACTCCAAAGCCTGCATTTCAGATGGGTGTGCTGCACTTTTAGGGTGCTGCCCAGGGATTCTTGCTGCAGAGAACAGGGATGGAAGAAGTGGGAACTCTTCATGGGACCTTATTTATATATTTGCTCATGCACGGCATAAATAATGGCCATGTTTATGGACCATTTTGGATGTGCCAACTGCTGTGCTAAGTGCTTTACATCCATTAATTTGCTTGAACCCAAAGGGCTGATTGACTCAGGAGGATGGACCTTCAGATGACAAAGGGGGCTACTCATTCAAAGATATAGAACTGAAATGGAAAGGTGTGTGAGTGTGCAGGGGAGTATGCAGAGAGAACATCAGCCTTCTATAACATCAGACAACCCCCATGTAGCAAAGTGCAAACTTGTTGGAGGTTGGGGAAATACAGGTGAAAGCAGTTCTTTGGGTGGAAATAAAATAAGGGAACTATAATTGTGATTTTTGATGGGTTATAGGATACATCATAAAGGCAAAGCAGGGATGTGTGAGCCGCTTTTCAGATACAAATTGCAAATAGATCACAAAGGGGGTGTGGGACTCTTTCTAAACATCTGCTAGTAGTCTGTTCTACTAAAAGCTGAACATCTGATAAATTTCTGACTGGCATCAGAGGTAATTTAATCTCTCAGGAGGTAGAGGAAGCAGGAAGCAGAACTGCAATTCCTGAACTTCATATTGACCACTATGAATAATAATTTGGTGCTGAATGGACAGGGATGTTGGAGAAAATGGCCGTATTACATGGAGTTCACTTTACTGAGCAGAAAACGGTGGGCATTGACATACACTAGGCATTAAGGGAAATGATTTCAACCCAAATTAGAGCATTATAGGTAGGACCCATTGACAGAGAGATTGGGAAGAGACAGAGATGGGGAAGAATGGTAAGCTCATGAAATTATAATGCAGACATGAGAATCTGAATTGTTTCCACTAAAAGGCCTTTAAACATCCTTCATTAGGAAAAAGGCCTACACTCACTAAACTCAGATTTTAAAAAGAATACATACAAACCACAAAATATGGATATATTATATAGTATAATTAAGGGAGTATGAATACATGTAGTGGGTCTAATGGTGGCCCCAGAAGATATGCCCAACTCCTAGCCTCCAGTGCATCTTGCAAATGTGACTTTATTTGGACATAGGATCTTGCAGATATAATTAAGTTAAAAATTTTGAGATGAGATCATCTTGAATTTAGGGTGAACCCCAAATCCAGTGACTGGTTTCCTTAAAGAAAAGGAGATATGACACAGGTACACAGAGGGAAGGCCCTGTGTAGATGGAGGAAGAAATTGGACCAATTATGTCTCCAAGGCAAGAAACACTAATGGTTGCTGGTGACCATCAGAGGCCAGGAGAGAGGCTTGGAACAGTCTCCTTCAGAGCCCGCAGAAGACACCCATCCTGCCAATACCTTGATTTTGGATTTCTGGTCTCCTGAATAAACTTCTGTTGTTTTAAGTCACCCAGTTTGTGGTAATTTGTGGTAGCAGCCACAGGAAACTAATACAGTACATTAGCCCCCTAGGAAGATTGGGGTGGGAGTGGAGCCAAAGCTCAGATTAATCTAAGACTCCTGAAGAACCCTAAATGAGGCAGCAGGAGGAGGGGGCCTCTTCAACAAAGTTTGAAACAAAACACAATCAAAGAAAAAGGGAAACTTGCTGCTTAGGAGGATGCTGTTGTTTTTGCAGGTGACCTTAAGACAGCACATCTGCTCAGCAGCCATAGAGGCAACGTGTAGCTGGGGTGCTGGTCCACAATGTCATGTTCACCTCCCCCTCAGTAGAGAGTGGAAGGAACTGGGGACCTGGCTACATGGGGTGTGTTGTGAGGCACTGAGCCTTCGGGCTATTTCATTTCTGCTCTCTGTCAACCATGCTGGGAAAACGATTTTTAACTTTTTTTTAACCCAGATATTTAGATGAAGTCCTCATTTTATAACGTTATCATTTTCCTGTTTCTTTTTTTCATCTTTCTCTCTTTTTAGAGATTTATTTATTTACTTTAGAGAGAGAGAGCAAGTGAGCAGAGGGAGGAGCAGAGGGAGAGGGAGAGAGAATCTCAAGCACACTGCCCGCTGAGCACAGAGCCTTCTGCAAGGGGCTCGATCTCAGGACCCTAAGATCATGATCTGAGCTGAAATCAGGAGTCGGCCACTCAACTGACTAGGCCACCCAGATGCTCCTCTTTTTTTCATCTCTTATGACAAATTATGGACAGCAATTCAAGATTTTCCATTCTATGAAAATTGCTAAGCAAAATTGTGAAATCAACACACTGTGATTACTTTATGAGCCAGAGGATGTGTTATCTCAAATATCTGATCAAACAGGTGTGTGTAACACAGCCCTCATTTTAACTAGACCATATTTTTTAGCAATTCTACTTCCCTTGTTCACCATGCCCTGGGAAGATCAAAGCCCTCTTTTTTTAAAGAGGCATAATTTCAGAGTGAGATTTAGTGTCCAAATGATTGGTGAAAAATCCTCTGACCGTCACCATTCCTTTTGCATTTCTGAAGGTGCTCACAGTCCCCCAAGGGGCAATCTTAGGTTTCTAGGACCACCTGAGGGCATGGGTAGCCTTTTACTACCCGCACAGAAACCACAGTCAAGAAAAAAAATTCTCTAACTGGAAACTGTTTGACTCCTCAACATGTCGAGACAGTGAGTGAGCAAAATGGAATTTTTGCTTCTAATTATGGAAAGTTTTTATATGATGGCAACATAATTGAGGCCACTGATGGAGGAGGCAAGAACCATGGAGTTTTCAGGGTCATTATTGTATTTACCTCTTTGTGGATTAATTTAAGTGGATTTTGTAGCAAGGAGTGAATCACAATAATTATTGTCAAGCTTGCAGTGGAACAATAAAGGGTTCCATTTTCCAGGGTTGTGAGGATAAAGTCTTTCTCAAAATTACTTTGTGGTAAAAGGTTGAATTGGTCATTTTCACTCTCCCAGCCTATGATGTGGTTTATTATAGTTTATAAGAGTTTGAGCACTTACCCTTGAGATAAGAGTCAGAATCCCACTTGTCTATGGAATCGGGGTAAGTGATTTGAAAGAATAGGCAGGCTAGAAGTAAGACAACACAAGACGCCATGTCTGTCCACTGGGTCAGGAGCCATTCTGTGGGCTCTGTCTCTTGCCTCTTCTGATGAGCATCTTGGGGCAGCAGGCTGGCGATGGGCAGGCCACTGTGGAGGAGGGATGGGGTGCACTGGTGCGAACAGTGAATTTCCTTATCACTATACCTAATGTACATGAACATTTCTAGCATTATTTTGCTCATTGGTTTACTATGCCACTTGAGGACTGGTGAACAACCTTTGTTTTTATTCATTCACCCATCCATCCATCTCTTTACACATCCATAAATGTTTGGAATTTCTGCCATGTCCTGGTCAAAGGGGGTATAGCGGAAGACCGAGGGAATTGGTTCCTGCCCTCCTGGAGCTCATCATCTACTGAACAAAAGAAGTAGAGAGATGCAGTTATGTAACTCCAGTTTACTTATTTATTTTATTTTTTTATAAGCCAACTTTGAAGTCAGAGGTAGAGAAAATTGGAACGGGACAGTGTTGGCTGAGGTCATTGCAATGAGAGAAAACACACTTTTCCTGTTTTTAATGCTGGGTTCTGACTCAGGAGAGGAAAAGGTGGAAAATAACGCTAAGAAGGTCTCTCTTTGCTTTCTCAAGAACTCTGTGCTGTGCAAGGTTGAAAGTTACAAATACAGGGATGTGTCTTTCAAGTAAGGAGTCATCAATAAAGGTTCCTGGGTGGCTGTGGGGACTTGGGCAGGATGAGGAAGCCCTAATGTATGGAATTCCCAGGAGCTAAACATTTGGAAAGCTATAACTTTCTTCACAGCTTCCTGCAAGATGAGCCTCATGCTGCTATCTGCCAGTTCTGAGGGATGCCCGCTGGGGTTCTCCCTCACTTTGGTTTGTAACCTTCCTCTTCCCTTTCTTTTCAGACCCAGCAATCGTCAATGGGGTTTATTGGTCTGAATCCCTAAACAAAGTTTTTGTCGATAACTTTGATCGTGACCCATCCCTCATATGGCAGTACTTTGGAAGTGCAAAGGGATTTTTTAGGCAGTATCCAGGTGAGTATCCCTGCCTTGAGAATTATGATTGAGATTAATGATCCTGTGATATTTTTCTTTCGTGTTCAGGGTTAAATTTTTTTCCCCTTCCTATTAGGAGAAAATGAAAGATTAAATTCAAATCAGTTAAATCTCTTGTCAGATAGGCATGGCATCTGCATGCATGCACACGTGTGTACATGTGTGTGAGAGTGTACACTTGCATGCGCACATGCACACACACACACACACACACACACGGGTATTTAGATCTGCATAGGTTTCCACATCTTTCTCAATAGAGCAGTTTATACAGCTGCCACCAAAAGTGAGGAATTGGAGTGTGAGACATACCAAATTTGATCTTTATGGACAAGAGTTTGTTTTTATTACTATTGACTACTACAATTCTTATCGTTGTTGTTATTACCATGGAAAAGAACGAGTCATCAATGGACTGAATTAAATTCTGACCAAAGGTGTAAGAAATGGAAAATTTGAACTTAGGTTTCCCCACTCCAGAGCTGACTGCCCTTGGAGGAAGAGCTTTGCGATGGCCAAAGCACCACTGAGGTCAGCAACTCATCCTAGGGCCACCAGTCGCACCCTCAAATGGGTATGTTTGTCAGTTTGTTCATCATACCTTTGGAACAGGTGTTCCTTCTGAGGCCTCCTGGGGCCTCTGCTTTGCAATAAGAATTTAATTCTGGCTTGGTTTGAATTTTAATTAAGAAGGGAAGTTTTAATTTTGCTCACAAGTTGTGAAAACAGGACTTGAGGCTACAATCGTGCCAACATCACAGCTGCAGAAATTAACAAGCTCAACCTAAAAGAAGGGAAAAAACGTCCTGCATAATCTTGGAGCAATTAAGTGGAGTCTTTTATGTTTTCATTAAGTAAGACTAGGCACCTGATGTCTTCCCACTTTGAGGCACCAAGACCGTCAGCCTCCGCCTCGAGGAGCCGTTTGCCCTGCACACAGCATCTGTCCCCTGAGACTTGCCTGCCAAGTGTCTGCTTTGCCAGATTATTCAACATTTCCCAAGAGCCGTGTTCAGCAGGGCATGCATGGTTCCTCCTGGAGCTCACGGATATGTAAACAATAAGCCTCCTAGTAAAGATGATGTTATAATAAACAGTGGCCTATTAAAGTTCCAGTGTCACCAAATTGCAGTCTGCTTTGATACCCGCCACAGAGAGTAAATTTAATGTAGATGTTGCTGCAAATCAAGTGTGGTAGGGGGCTGATCCATTGAGGAAGCCACAGGGAACTCTTACCATCTTACCATGTGGCATTTGATTCAAGGTGGAGCCGATAAGAAGAAACCACAGATCATTTGTTGTCTCTGCCAGCAGGAAGTCCTCCAACTATGGTCATGAGGAAATTTGAAAAAAATGAAAATAAGAAGGTGCATTAGTCATCTCAGGCTGCCATAACAAAATACCACAGACTGGGTGGTTTAAACAACAGATATTCATCTCTCATAGTTCTGGGGGCTGGAAAGTCTGAGATCAAGATGCTGGCAGATTTGGTTCTTGATGAGAACCCTCTTTCTGGCTTTCAGATGGCCACCTTCTCCCTGTCTCCCTACGTGGTAGAGAGTAGAAACTCGTGCATTTCTTACCCTTCGTAGAAGGGCACTAATCCCACCATGGGGTCTCCATCCTCATGACCTCATCTAAACCTAATTATCTCCCAAAAGGCCCCACCTCTTCACACTATCACATAGGGTAATGTTAGTCTTCAACCTATGAATTTTTGGGGGTATTGGGGGGCAACTTCACTCCATAACAAAAAGGAATCCTCATGAAGTTTGTATGTAATAGGGGAGACTAATTTAATTTACATACAAGGTTTTTATCAGTCAGAACAGTGGACTGAGAAATGCTTACCAATTTTATGACATTTGTGGCAGAATTTTGACTTTATAAAATTCCTGCATCTTTTCTATGTTAATAAAGACATGAGTCACGGTCCTCCAAAGGGGTTTCACTGCCCTGATAATGCCTTGTGCTCACTCAGTGCTTGGTTCTGAACAGAGAACAGCACACCTCTTGTCTCTTGGACATAAAGTGATCATTAGAAGAGTGATCCATGGACATTTTTTGCTAGGATTTCTTATTTTCAGGATACTTCTTTCCATGTTTAGAGTGGTATAATAGTGTGAATCAGTGGTAAGTGTGCATGTCCTTAAACAGAAGGGATAGTTCTTCATTCGTACGTGTGTCCTGAGTTCTTATTTTGTTCCAAGCACTATGTGAGGTCCAGAAGATAAAATCGTGAACTTAACAGATAAGGTCTCTGCCCTCATGCAGCTCCCGCTTGTGGGGAAATGCATTCCTTAGGGATTTGGGTTGCAAGTGACAGAAACCCCATTCCAGCTAGCTCCAGCAAGGAATGCATTTATTGGCTCATGTAACTTGAAACCTAGGGAATGTGTTGTTCTGAGACACAGCTGGGTCCCAGTATTCAGCATTGTCATTTGGATTATGAATCTTTCCTTTCCCCTTTCAACTCCACCTTTCTCTATTCTGACCATGTTCACTGGTGGGTGATCTCCTAGTGATGGGGAACATGGCTGTGTGCTTGCAGGATGATTTTTCAATTATGGTCACAGAGGAAGAGAGAGCATCTGTCCCAGTGGCTTAGATGAAAGTCCCAGGATTAGTCTGGTCTGGGTCATATGCCCCCACATCCTCAAGCGAGGGAGCCCAGACAGTGGGAAGCCTAGCCATCTGAAACCATGGGGATTGGTCAGGATTACTATGGCCTTGCCTGGAGGGAATCCTAAAGGAAGGAACAAGGACCACCAGGGAGACAGAGACAGGTGAACAGGTCATGATGGTACAGTGGGTTTCATGCTAAGATTGGGGAAATAGAAGATGCTAGGAGATCACTAAGAAGGAGCACAATGTCAGCTTCTGGGAATTTTAGTAAATATCAGCTTAGTAGCATACCTGTCATGGTGTTTTCTCTTTCTGTATAGATTTACCTAGGCCTCCACAAGCTCACCGTAGGTCCTGGGGGCATGTGGCAACACTTCCATGTGCTGTCTTTTAGATGAGGTAGTGTTCTATGTCTACAGTGTCTGATATGGTAACCACAGGCCACATGTGCCTATTGAGCATGTGAGATGTGCCTGATGAGACTGAGGAACTAAAATGTGAATTTTATTTAAATTTAAATCTAAAATTAAGTCACCACATGTGGCTAGTAGCTATCACGTTGAACAGTGTAACTCTATGGGAAAAGACTTCTGTGGTCTGATACCCAGTTTCCAAGGTATTGGTCTACCTTTCAGTGCCTGTATTACAAAAAGGTCTCACTGAAGAGAGAGAGAACCCAGAGCCTTGGGGAGGCTCTTCTGAATGCCCCAACCACAGCAACAAAATACTAGTAAAGGGCCTGTGAGCTCTGCAGGATTGGTTATTCAGGCCTTATTGAAGCTCCATTTATTTCAGTGTCATCCTTGGGAGTCTTTGGGGGTGCTGTTAATATTAATGTCCTATTAATATTAGTGCTAGTGACCCCCATTTATTGAGCACTGTGCTGGGTGCTTACACAAGCATTGTCTGATTTAATCCTCACAATGATCCTGTGAGCTGGAGCTACTATAATCTACATTTTACCAATGAGGAAACAGACCAGGAGGTTCACTGACCGACCAAGTCATACCAGCGGGATGGGAGGGAGTTGGTGGTGGTGTTAATATTTTCACCACCTCTTTCGTGCTTTGTTCTCATGGCAGTTCTTACTCTATAAAATATGAACTCTGCCCTGCAATCCTGAGCCATCAGGCTTTCAAACCCCATCTCCTTTGCTAGGATATCTGCCCCAGGAGGATGGAGACATTTGGCTATCACTCTGTTACCATCCTCAACCTACATATTAGTATGTATTTTTTGAATGAATGAATCACTCAGTAGATCAAAGTTTACCAGATCTATTGGCCTGTCACACTGGTAGTAGCAGCCCTGCCTCCTCAGATACAGTATAGCTACTGCCTCTCTGGGAAGCTGGTCACTGGCTACAGTCTGGTGGGACTCAGTGACCAAGTGTGGAACTGGCATAATTACAGCATAGAGCTATGGTCCTTTTCTTTTCTCTACTGCTCCCCTTCTGCCAAGTCTTCCCAAGCCAATGACTGCATCATTCCTTTTATTTTGAAATTCGTGCCCCAGCCAACCTGAGTGGCATCCCAAAAAGGCATATTGTCAATCCTAGAAATTATATAGCTCATGGAGGTGCTTCTTGGTTAAGTGTCGATTTCCCAGTTCTGAAAGATTTAGGATTAACCAACTATTATTTCTCTGGGATTTGGAGTTACTTGAACATATTCAAAATATCTGTGTGTAAAAAAAATTATATGCTGGAAAGTTGATATATCCTAGGGGAGATAGTACCATCTGGGACAGGGTTTCCTGAAGTTTGTCTCCTAAAACATTTTGTTGTGAGATTGGAAAAGGAAGGGCTCAGTGATCGGTTCGCTTGGTCAGTGCTGCCTCTGTTGATCCAGTTGCAGAGATTCAAGATGACATAAGCAGATTAAAGGCCCTTAGGTGTCTTTCTAATGCAGAGCATAGAAACCAGTTTTACTTTTATTCATTTAACTCATGCTAACACCCAGAGAACTTCTCATGGGACATCTTCATGGAAATGCCTATGTAAGGAAAAGCATGGTGGGTGGGGACTTGGGAGACAAGTCCTAGTAATAACTGGAAATCTCAGGAAAATCTTCTGAACTCTGAGAGCCTAGAGTCCCTGCTATGAGTTGAAGATTTTGACCCAAGAGTCAGGTTTGGGCAAGATGGTCCCTCAGGGCCCATCCAGTCCTGACTTGAGTCAAGGTGTGACCTTTATTGTTCCACCTTAGGCAGCTATGCCTAGAACTGTATCAAGGTATGGTCTTCATCCCCACTCAATGTGTACCTCAAGTCCTCACCAGGAAGGGCCTCAAGTCTCATGGTTCCTGCTGCCACCCAGGCTCCTTTCTTCTGTCCTAGACATTCTCTATGCACAGCCATACCAGAATTCCTCCAGTTCCTTGAACTTGACATGCTCTTCTCAACCTCAGGACCTTTGTACATGTCATTCTCTATGCCTGGCATATTCTTATTTATCCTGTGGCCACCATTTACTTTTGTTTTATAAGTCCTACCCATCTGCAGTGGATTGAGTTGTGTCTCCCCCAAATTTATGTCCACCTGGAGCCTCAGTGTGTGACCTGACTTGGAAATAGGGGTCTTTGCAAATGTAATTAAGTAAGTTGGGATGAGATCACACTGAACTAGGGTGGGCCCTAAATCCAATATGACTGATGTCCTTATAAGAGGAGAGGACGAACGCAGAAGGAAGACAGAGGCAGGGATTGAGGTGATGCAGCTACAAGTCAAGGAGCACCAAGGATTGCTGGGAGCCAACAGAAGCTGAGAAGAGGTGAGAAAAAGTTCCTGTCTAGAACTTTAGAGGGAATGTGGCCCTGCCAACACCTTGATTTTAGACTTCTATCCTCCAGAACTGTGAGAGAGTTCTTTCCTGTTAAGCCACCCAATTTGTAGGACTTTTGTTACATCAGCTCTAAAAAACGAATATACCATCCTTCTGCTCTCACTGGAAGAAGATCCTTCTTCATATTAGAGATTGGGATCACCTTTTGCACACTACCATAGCCTCAGGCACTTCATCTTTGTGACATCTCTGGTGCATGTGATTTCTTATCATGTGCCAGCTTCCCTGCTGATGTGAGGCCTCCTGAGGGCAGGCAGGGGCCAGGCCCACGTTGCCCAGTCACTGCTCTGTCCATTGACTGGCGGAGTACTGGAGTTTGATGAACATTGTGGTGAGTAGGCAAAAGGCTCTGAGGTTGTCCTGTCTGTTCCACTTTCCTCTGGCATTGTATCCTTTACCAGGTTTCCCAACAGACAAATTTCATGTCAGCTTTTCAAAAAGCACCAAGTACAGCACTGGCTGGGAGGAGTTACATGCCCACGTGCAGGGGAATGATCTCAAACCAGAAGGAGGACGTTAAGTGTCTTTAATCCCTCCCCCGCCCCCCCCCCAGGCCCTAGCCTAAAAGCTGGGACTATAAAAAAGGAATTGCACCTTTTCTTGTCCCGGTGGGGCACACACGGATGGGGCTGTGATGGGGAGGAAAAGATGGAAGAGTGGGGAGGGGCAGAGCAGGATCGGGCACAGTCCTGGTCTAAGAACACTCACCACAATTCAGTTCAAGAAACAAACATCTGCTGAAGGTCTACTCCCGTGGGTCAACTCATTTAAAAAAAAAAAAATCTCTTTATTTGGGTTCAAACCAATGCTTTTGATATTGGAACATTACTTAGCTTCACCATGGATATGATTTCACTATGTGTTAAGACCATGCTACCCTAACTGTACTTGGCTTTATACAAAGCAGTGTATTTCTTATTTTTAAATAAACTGCGTTCTTAGACTGTTGAATCACAGATCTGTACTTCTGAAACAAATAACGCAACATATTTTAAGAAAAAAGAAAAAGAAGAAGATAACAGGAGAGGAAGAAAAGGGGAGTATGTCAGAGGGGGAGACGAACCATGAGAGACGATGGACTCTGAAAAACAAACTGAGGGTTCTAGAGGGGAGGGGGGAGGGGGATGGGTTATCCTGGTGATGGGTATTAAGGAGGGCACGTTCTGCGTGGAGCACTGGGTGTTATGCACAAACAATGAATCATGGAACACTGCACCAAAAACTAATGATGTAATGTATGGTGACTAACATAACAATAAAAAAATTAAAAAAAAAAGAAAAAAAAATAAATAAACTGCGTTCTTGTCCCTTAGTGTACAATAGCATGTCAAATTTATTTTGTCTTCGTTGCCTAATGACCTTCGATTATCATATTTCTGGTTTCTGATTTGGTACCAGAAACTCTTTAAATTGGCCCATTTGTAGGTGGGACATATAGGTACAAGGAGAACATAATAAAATGATTTTTTGGGTAGCAAATTGCCATCTCATGGTTTTCTGAGTACTAATTTGGGGGTGTTACCTCAAGCACATACTATTATTATTTCGGCAGGGTCCTGAAACCTGGCCATCAGTAATTGGACAGGAGACTCCCAGTGCTGCCATCTGAGTCAGGATTTCCTTCTGTGAAAATCATTTTTCTGTTTTTATTTTCTTCACTCTAAAGTCTGTATTTTAAATCCTCCATCCCTGAGCAGCACTGATGGTTGAAAACAATGATTCACTATCTTATTTTCAGGCAGCAACCACTTTTCTTTTTAAATGAAATTTTATTCTTAACAACCAAGTTATAAATAGAGAATGTCAACCTTGGACGTATCCCGACCAGTCTGCAAACCACAAGACGAAGGATATGGGATCCCATCTTACACATGGGGAGAACTCCCCAGGCTTCAAAGCCTGAAATTCAAACTTTGTAACACAGCATAATTATGGCCTTTTTTTAAATTTCCATCTCGGTGTGGAAAGCCAGGCCAGTATTCCTGATTATAAATACAGAAGTGAGGGGGGGAAAAAACAAACAAACCCCCCCCCAAAAAAAACAAAGAAAAAAAAAAGAAGTGAGGGGAAAACAGACCTGCATGTATTCTGGGATGGAAATGTATCAAGGCTTTCTACCCACTGTGCTACACACATTGCTTTGCCCAGACCTGGTTACACGGCCTGACTCTGCCCAGAAGTCTGTGAATGATGCTACCAGGTCCAACAACTTGCTGGACAGTGAGAAATGACCACTGGCCACGGGAAGGGGCTGGAGTCACATCCTTTGTTGACAGATAACATGTTACTGAGCATGTCCCCACTCTCCAGCAGGCCTTGAGCAACTGAGCTAAGGCCTTGTTTGCTATAGTGTTACAGCTCAAAAGCACCTTCCCAGAGGTGGCGATGGAGCATGTGATGAGCTCCAGGGCTGGTCGTTGCATGTGATTTTTCACCCTGTCTGTTCAATCAGCAAAGCAGAGCAGCCTTGAAATGCTATGAATAAATATTTGAAGTTTCTGGGTTTCTCATAACTCTATTTTTCTTCTAGGGATTAAATGGGAACCAGATGAGAATGGAGTCATTGCCTTTGACTGCAGGAACCGAAAATGGTAGGAAATGGTCAAACCTCTTAGTTCCGTTTTAAAAAGAGAGAACTCGCGAAGAGGTTCATTTTTACTTAATTTTCCCCTGACCTAGGTACATCCAGGCAGCGACTTCTCCGAAAGACGTGGTCATTTTAGTGGATGTCAGTGGCAGCATGAAAGGACTGCGTCTCACTATTGCAAAGCAAACCGTCTCATCTATTCTGGATACGCTGGGGGATGATGACTTTTTCAACATAATTGCTGTGAGTGCATCTGTTTTGTGCTTTCTCTGCACTTTGGGTTCATCTGCTCTTTTAGCAGCAACTGGTTCACATTCTCCTTGCTTTTGTACACACATCCCACCCCAGATGAGGACCAGTGAGTCCCATGGGGGTTCACGGAATCAGGATGTTGGAAAGGCTTTCAGAGTCTGGGAAAGCAGTGAAGCATATTTCCTCTCTGTACCGCGCACTCAGGCGCTGCCACCTGGCAGAGTAGCACCAGATTTGGTTTTCCTGGGAGCCAACCCTTTTGGAACCTTGGGGAATTAGACCTTGCAAGATGTTCCTTAAACGGCTAGTGGAAATTAACTTTAAGCTAGATTAGTCTGATGACAATGATAGTAATAATCATGATGCTAAAACAACTAAACTGTGGAGAGCTGTCTAAGGCTCACAGAACACTTGATCTTAGCTTTGGAAACCAAAGTGGCATTTATTAAGTGCCTACTGAATGCCATTTGCTTACTCTTTGTATTTGCATTTCTTTGTTCCTCACAGCGGCTCTAGGAGGTGGAAGGTGGTTTTTGCATTTTCTCAGGTGGTGCTGCTGGGCTTGAGAGGGTCAGTGACTTGCCTGAGGTCCAAAAGCAGGGACATGGGAGACCCAAGACCCCAGTAGGGCAGTAACATGCTTCCTGGAAAGGAACACCAATTCTGGTTTCCATGACCAGTTCTTTTTCCTCTTCTCCCCAATTCTGTGGTGTGATGTCCCTCCTACTCTCCCTAAAGATTAGAGCCACAACGAGCCCACTTCTTTTCCCTGAGTAATTAACCACATGCTCCTGCCCAGTGGTCAACTGTGCTTTGCCGCATCACCTCTACCTAGGACGCCAAGTGGCTACAGCAGGCAGCTGGGGCAGCGTGCAAGGGCGATGGAGCTGGGGCTTTGGGGTCGGGACCTAGTTTTGAACCCTAGTTCTGCCACATGTAGCTAGCTGCACATCTTGGGGCAAACCACATCAGTCTGAGCCATCAGCCCACCAACGGAAGCTTGAGTAATCGAATCACCCACAGAGTTGCTGCCAGAATTACCTGAGCCCGGGCACAGGAGGCCCGCACCGAGGGCAGGATGTGAAGGAAGGGGTGTTATTTGAAGAGCAGCGCAGACGGGCTCCAAGCGTGTTGGTCCATGTGGCTACCCCAGGCTCCCGAGCAGAGTACATCATCACAATACTTGGGATTTATATTGCATTGGGATTGCTTGAATAAGTGTCCTGCCTGCGTGCTTCTGAGGAAACTGAGCAAGAGGGCACAGCTGCAGAGCACCCGTGATTTATAGCTTCCAATTTAAAAAAGCCCTAAAGAAGAAAAGGAAGAGAAAGAGAACAAGAAATTCCGTGGGAGTAGGGGTTAGTTTATTTATTGTTTATTCACTAGACCCAGTGCCTGGGACAGTGCCTGGGAAAGAGTAAGAGTTTAAATATGTGTTGAAAGAAGAATCCCTACAGCCATCTTGCCCACTCCTCCTAAGTGTCCGATGTGGATGATCTTGTTGGGGTCTCACCCCAGCTCTGTGCCATGTGGCGTGGAGACAGAGGCCCCACAAGGTAGAAGCCACCAGCTTGAGGTCACATAGCCAGAAAAAGTGGCCCGGGAAGAACTCAGAAACTGTCTGGCTTTACTTCCTTCTGCTTCATGAGCAGAAGTGAAGAGACAAGTTGAGCTGCTCCATTGTCTTGCCCAGAAACTGGATGGCCCCAGGGCAGGGTTCTTTCAGGGATACTTTGAGACAGAACTTAGGGTTTCTAAATCAAGCAAAGTTACTCTAGTTACCAGTCTCCTCGTGAATATGCAAATGTAGCTTGATCCCCCACACATCCCGAAGCATTCACAGATAAGAAGCCGCTAATTTGGGACTATCTTTCTTATTAATCTTTAATTACTCATTACAGAAGTATCAGAAATTAGCATAATAAGAAGTGCTAACTAATTACATCGTGGATCCTTTTTCGGTCAGGATTTATTGTTCTGTTAACAAAACCAATCGATTGAAATAATCTCTGTAAATTCATTAAGATATACAAACAGTGTCAACTCAATAATGAAGACAGAGCGATTAAGATAATTAAAAGTAGACATGCTAGTTATTTTAGAATAGTTAAGGGGAAAAATATTTTTTTTACCCCAAATTGTGCCCTTATATAAAGAGACCCATTAGAGGTCCCATTAACCCTCACTGTACATCTGCTTGTTAGTTTTCAACATAAATGATCAGCTTTGAGACTATTTACATAATTATTTTGATGAATAGAAAGATAACTCTGAACTTTTTTTATTTGAAGCCTCTATAGTAAAATCATGAACTGTGTCCCCCTAATGGGTAAGAGAATGGATCAAATTTGTTCATGAATTTATACTGAAAGCCTGAGGTGATAAAAGGAACCACTAATTAACAGTAACTTTTACACATTGATTGTTTTATTATAAGCAACGTATGTGAAAATTTTAAACAATTCCGAAAAGTTCCTATTTCTTTGCTGTTTGCCACATATTATTCCAAGTTTTTCCATGTATATGAACATACATAATTTTTGCACAGCAATAGAATCCTGTTTTCCACAATATTCAGCAACTTTCTTCTATACTCATATCGGCAAGCAAGTATATTTGAAGAGCAGAGCATTTCATCTCCTCTAGCTGATGTTAATTATTTAACCAGTCCTCCTTTGCTGGGCATCATGCTGTTATGGGTCTCTTTTCCACTCGAGAGTGCTGCAGAGAATGGACTTGGGCATGTATTTTTGCAGGGTTGGGTATGCTTCTATTGAATAGTATCTAGAAGTGAAATTGCTGCCCCAAAGGGTAGGCACATATGTAGGTATTATGAGAATGTCCATCAAGTAGGATGTTATAACATTTACACACTTAGAATGCGTACAGGCATACCTTGGAGATATGGCAGCTTTGGGACCAGACCACCGAAATTTAGCAGGTATTGCGATAAAGTAAGACAAATGAAGTTTTTGGTTTACCAGTTCATATAAAAGTTACGTTTACGCTATACTATAGTCAGTAAGTGTGCAATAGCATTTTGCCTAAAAGACAATGTATGTACCTTAATTTTAAAATACTTTATTGCTAAAAAATGCTAATCATCATCTGAGCTTTTAAGTGATGATCCCAGAGCACCATAACAAATATAATAATGAAAAAGGTTGAAATATGTGAGAATTACCAAAATGTGACAGAGAGACACAAAGTTAGCAAACGCAGTTGAAAAAATGGTGCCGATAGACTTGCTCTGCAGACAATTGCCAGAAACCTTTAAGAAGTAACCTTGTAAAAAAATAAAGAAACAGTATCTGTGAACACAATAAAACAAGGTATGCCTGTATTAGCTCCATCTGCTGTAACAAAATAACAAACTGGGTGGCTGACATACAGAAAATTATTTTCTTAGTCGCAGAGGCTGGAAATTCCAAGCTCAAGGTCCAGTAGGGTTTGGTTTCTGTGAGGATGTGTGCTCATGGAGAGAGAAAGAGAGGGGGAGCAAGCTCTGTCATGTCTTCCCTTATGTGTGCGCTAATCCCATCATGAGGCCGGACCATCATGACCTCACCTAGCCCTAATCACCTCCCAAAGGCCCCAATCTCCAAATACCACCACACTATGGGATAAGGCTTCAACATGCAGTTGGGGGGGGCGGAGGTAGACACATTCAGTCCATTACACCAACACTTTGAGGGTTCTAAATAGTGGATTGATAATTGGTGGATCTCCCCGTGAATTCCCTGGAACTGTCCCTCTCAACGCTAAGTATGTTTCACCAATGATGCCTTGCCACATCATGGTCAGGGTTTTTTTTTTCTCCATTACCTTATATTTCTACACTGGCAACATTGTTCTACTTAGTAATATGGTGTATGTAAGTTTTTCTGTCTGTTTAAAATGGTTACTTGCCTCCGTCTAGAGGGAGACCCCACTGCAGGCTCTTGTAAGTCCAGGGGGATGGGAGGTCTGAAGCTCCGTCCAGAATGCCCTGCAAATCTGTTTGAGTGCATTGTTCTTGTCGGCTGGATTCCATTTACGGGAGAGGACATTATCATTTCACCCTTCATTACACTGTCAGTTTTCTCCTGCTGGCTGGGTAGATGTGTGAGGAGACATTTCAGAGTTTTAGGGAGAAAGTAAAGAATACATTCTTGTTTTACCATGGCGGAAGCCCTTGTTTGTTGTTTGTTTATACAAGTCTACTTCATCATTGCCGCTTAGTTTTCAGGGCCCTAATAGGGAGGGGAGGAGAGGGGGGTAAATAGTGGAAAAGCCTTTCCTTGGCCATTTCAGTCATTTTTGCATGTTTGCCTGTTTGTATGAAGCTCACTGGCTAAATGCATCTTATATATTATACTGAAAAGCTTCCAATTCAGGTCTTTTGGAGAATAAACATGAAATGATAATGTTAAAAACTGTTTTAGCTTTCATGGGCAGGGTATTGCAAAATCTAAGACTGATGAACTAAATGATCGAATTATAGAAGAATAGAAGAAATATGAGAGTGATTTTGTGCAGCCGAAGTTAAAATTTAAGGTCAAACCACTGGTGCATGAAGAGAGATGTCACTGACAAGAGAAAAGGCATATTTTTCTGATTTGCTTTGAAGTCTAACTACAAGCCATGCATTAAATTAACAATATTATCATAAAAATGAGGGTGCTAATTCTGTCCGATACTGAAATTTGAAAAATGATTTTACAGAAGCCTAAGCCATGCATTAAATGAACACAGTATTAACTGGACTGATATTATTAAATCAATTTAAATGCCTCCTGCAGCCTGTGTTTGTGCTGAGCTGAATAGAGAAGAGCATCATTTGTTAGTTCAACCCAGAACTTTCTGGTGCCCTGGTTTCAATTTGCAGGATTTTCTTTAGAACTGTTTCTCCAGTGCTTTGTCTGCTATGGATTTGCTTTTTAAAGTAATCGATTCCGTATTAAAAGTATGAGGATGGTATTTTCTTGCAGTGCTCATTTGTTCTGTACTACTAATTACGTCCAGTCGTGTTTCAAATTACACAAGAAGCTTTTGTAATGTAGAAGATCCCTGGGATGCCTCTGTTGGTGAAAATATTGTGGGTTCATCTGCTTCGTTACATAAGCCCTCCACATTTTCATTCTAAAGGTTGTTTAATCAAAAGCGCACTGATAAAACCATATAAATATTTAATGGAGTTCTAGTAATTCTACATCACTTTCTTGCATTGCATGAGTGTGCCAGCATTTTAATTCTATTTTTGTGTGTGGGTGTGTGTGTGGAACTTAGGATTCCCTAAAACATACCCACTTACTTCATTTACTTTCTGTTTATCTGTTTTTTTGAAAGGGGTGGAGATTCTTTTGTTTTGTTTTTTCCTCTGTGTCAATTTTTTTTTTGTCTAGGCTTTGTTTCTCTTCTTTTCCCTCTATAATCTTCTCTATGACTTTGCTTTTCATTTCTTTGTTCTGATTATTCATTTAACAAATTCTCTTCAGTGCTAAGAATTAAGTATTGTACTAGGGCTGCCTCTGTAAATAAGGAAGACAGGTTGTCCCCCACTGTGGACCTGGAGGTTCTGTGTGTGTGAGTATTGGGTGTGGGGATAAGCGGGAAGCAGGTGCTCACAGCAGAGTGGGGGCGTTACAGTCTTTGAGGGGGCAGGGAGGGCAAGTAACCAGCTGGCGACTCAGTGATGGCTTCTCAAAAGAAGTGATGACTCAGGGGGTGGAATCTACAGGAGGAAGGTGCTCTTTGCAGGTGGTGGTCACTTCTCCCCCACCCCCAGGAAGTACAGGCCTGGTGGGGATTGACTGAAAGGAGTTCATTGTCTGGACTTATTGGAGTTGGGGGTGAATGTGGGAGGTGCAGTGGGCGGGGAGGTGGTTGATGATAAAAAGAATGGGGCTGGATTGAGAGAGTCAGGCCAGACCCAGCAAGTCTGGTCAGCCACATAGAACAACTGAGACTTCATCTAGAGGCAGTGGAGGACATGAGGGTCAGCTGTAGGGTGACGTGTGGGGATGCCCCCCCTAAAGTTTCTCCTTCTTAGTTAGGTCTCCCCTCATCTTCTTTTTTAGGCAACTAATGGTCTTCTGACCTGAAAGCTCCATTGCTTTCATCCTCAAGTCCAGCTTTCAACATGAAGGAGGGTTGAGTTCTCACTATCATCCAGAGCCCAGAGTCAGCTGATTTTCACTCTTGGGCTCTAGGCTTCGATTTACATGAGCCAGCATGTGACACAATTCTACACCAATGCCAAAGCCTGTGTGAGCCTTGGTGGGCGAGCCCAACCCATTTATTCTTTGTGTTTGGATCTTTCTCCAACATGTTCTGGCCATTCATTTAATGAAACTTAAAGCTTGGATTTCGTATTTTAGGTCATCATTAAAATTCCCATTGAGGATTTTGCTGAGTCCTTAAAATGGTAGATGTAGGGGAATGGTTACAAGGATTTCACAGAAGGAAGGAAAAGGCAGATGGCGATGTGTCCTTGCTGTCAGAGTGCAGAGTTGTGTGGTTGGCATGGGAGAAAGGGAAGGACAGTTCCTGAGAGAAGAGAGGGGTGAGATGTAGTCTAACCCCTGAAGAAGGTCATGGGTTTACCCCAAGCCTTTTTTGTTTTTCAGATGGACCATGGCAGCATCCTAGATGAGCACTTTTTATCATGAAAAGGAAAAACAGCCATTATCTTTAGATTTAATGAGCATATTCTTTTACAGATAAAAGTAAGAAAAAGTGGGATTAGTCCCTCTCTAAGATTCATTCCTGGTAGTGAAAGGCAGCAAACTCAGATGGCGGAACAAAAGTCCATCTGGCCAACGATGATGGTGTGCACTGCATCCTGTTCTTTAGATGACTGATATCTGCTTGTTTAAGTAGGGATGAAGGAGAGCTGTTTATCGGGCCACTGTATCTTAGGGCTAGAGGTGACCAGATCTTCAGTTGTGAATTGATATGGTCATCCCACATTATTGTTTCACAAAGTAGAAATCTAGGGAACATCCGTTAAAATGTAGAAACTGGAAGGTTTCCAAACGGAGAGCTACTGGGAGCTTGGAAACAGTTTCACATGCAGGGTGCCCTTGGTGTTCCCCTAGGGAGGAGCACCAGGCAGCGTGGTGAGCATGCACAACCAATGGGCCTCCTTGGCACAGCTGCCTGGTGTGTACCATTCGCTCACATGGATGGCTGAGCCCAACTCCCCTCGGTGATACAGACCAGATTGCTCAGCATAGCTTTATCCTGATGCAGTCAAGGGAAATTAGTCAACTGCAAGCTTGGATGATGCCACTAACAAGCTGGCGGGGGTTCAGAAGAGCAGATTCCTCCACTGTGGCCACGGCTCACACAGTGATGGGGAGCATGGTTTTGATTACTGCACATGTTCCTCCCTGATGAGGGCAAGAACATCTTGGTCTTCTTTACTTTCTAGCCCCTTCGGCAGCCCCCCACGTGTGCAGGCCTTCACACTAGCAAAACAATTTCAAGTCTGTTGCCTCATTGGATCCTCACAGGAGCCCCTGGAGGATAAATGGAAGATGAATTAGCACCTTCTTATGCATAAGAATGCAGGACCTGAGGTTCAGTGATGTTCCCAAGGCCACACAGGGAGTATATGGCAGACGCAGAACGTGGACCCAAGTGTCCTGACTCTCACCTCAGACTACACAACCTGATAGGAATCAATATTGGTAATGTGTATTAGGCAGAATGTAGATAAAGCTCAAAATTTTCCTGGCAAATGGAATCAGGAACTTTGGGAGACAAAGGTACAGAACGACTGAATAAAGCCTGCTTCAGCATATAGGCATCTCATGATCTCATGGATGTGGAGCAGGACAGCTGCATGTTTGGTACGATGTTTCAGCAGTGTCATCAAAGTCCCACACTGGCTCCATCTTCCTGCGCTTTGCTCTCCATCCTTAATCTTGTCACCTTATGGTTGCAAAATGGCTGCTGCAACTGTGCAGTGCATCCCAAGTGGGAAGGAAGGCAGTGGGTAGAGAAGAGTTTTCCTTTAATGGCAAGAAAAAAAAATTCACTGAAAATGTCCAGAAAATCACTCCTTATGCTTTGTTGGCTGGGGATGGGTCACGTGACCACCTCTAGCTTCAAGACAGGGCAGGAAGGCATGCAGCCAGCCCAGGAGGATGGGATGGCTGTGATTGGCTAAGACTGCTTATGCTTCTGGCTTTAGGAATGGGCACCTTGTCTCCCTTGACCAACTCAGTCAGCAAGGGAGGTGGAGGAGAGGGGGATGGCTGCTTTTTCCAGCAACTTCCAGCGTCAGTCCAATATGGACTGAGAATGTTGGAGGAGCTCTTCTTCAGGTTGGACTGTGAATTGCTTCCTGCATCCTCAGATGGTGTTCCATTTGTTGACTGAAAGTCATGCTCTCATTTGTCAATAGCTGATTTCAGAATCACATAAACGTGTTTTTCCTCTGTGCCACTTCAGAGGAGAGCTAAGCTCTATGACCGTTGAGCTGTAATTTTTTTTCAAATGCTCTGCATGACTAAGAACAAAGATTAAAGAGGGAGCAAAAGTCTGACTGATGAGAAGCACAGAGGCTTTGGGGGCCAGAGAGGAGAAATTGGGGGCTTTGAGAGCCTGAGGTGATTGGCTGTGAGGTCAGACTGCCTGGGTTTGAATCTGGACTCCACCCCTTGTGGACTCCCTGGTGACTTTGGGCAAGTTGATCATCCTTGCTCTGCCTTGGTTTCCTCATCTGTAAAGGGGGCATGGTTGGAAGGGCTTACCACATGAGGTTGAGGTATGCCGTGAATGAAGTCTAGCCTGTGCCTAGATGAAGTGAGTGCTCAGTAACAGTGAGTTGTTGATGTCATTATCACTGCTCCTGCCTGCTTAGCAAGCACTTCGGCACTGAAACAGGATGTGTCACTGTTGGAGCAGCTGCGTGTCTGGCCCTTTTCAGTCTGTCCCTGCAGTGTGCCCAGAGCAGTGGGCCCATGCTCATCCCTTTAGTCACTCACTTCCCTGTGCACAGCCTTCCATGGTCCTCACTGTGCACACACTTAAAGTCTGAACTCCTTAGCCAGGCTTTGCTTGAGAGCTGGACCTGTGAGAGATGGTCCTGGTTCCTTTCCTCTGGAGCTCTGGGCTGGGCTTTTGGTAGCTGGAATGGAAATGTGATGACATTCATTGAACACATTGTTTTGGGGCACCGACTGTGGGCCCAGCCCTGTGCTTGTCACAGGGAGCACACTGAGGAAGCAGATATGGACCCTGACAATGTGGGCCCACCTGTGGGAAGGGACCCAGGCACCAAGCTGTCAGAATTTGGGAGTTCACAGGAAAGGAGCCTCAGCTACACCAGAGGTTGCTTCCCAGAGGAGGCAGGAATGAGCTTACCCAGAGGATGAACAGGAGTCAGCTGGGAGAGGTCAGAGCAAGAGCTCCAGGCAGAGGACCCTGTGTGGGAGGAGAAGATGGGATGTCTCAGAGGACAGGAAGGGAATCAGGGCTGGCTAGTGCTAAGTTTTTTGAGAGGGCTAATGAATGAGTGAAGTTGGAAAGGACAACAGGGCCAAGTGTCCAGAGCCCTGCCACACCCTGGGAAGGATTATCTGCAGAGCAGTGGAAAGTGTGAATGGGTTGGCAGGAGGCGACATGACTTGATTGGTGTTTTAGAAGGGCCCAGCCTAGTCACAGTGCAGAGAATCATGCTTAAGTTTCCACTTCCTTGTTGTGAGCTTTGGACAAAAACAAATGGTCATATTCCGGGTATTCTGGGATAAAAACTAATGGGAAGGCTGACATTGGCCTGTGTGGGAGGTGGTACCACTGCTTGTGAGCAGTGCTCTGACTGGAAATCAGAGAGCCTCCCAGAGTGACGAGGGAACATCAAGGCTTCTCCTTTCCTCCATTCTGTTGTCACTCATGTGTGACCCATGCACAGGTCCTTGCACTCCAGAAAACCAAAGACAGGAGCTGGAGCTATATTCGCCCAAGTCTGGGATGCTCTTTAGATCTCACCTGGATCATGTACTATCTGCTGTGGCCACAGAGCCCCAGTGTTTGGAGCCACCCCTGAAGGATTGTCAGTTAACTGTGTATACCCTTAACACTGCTATATATTGGCACGTGCTCTAGAACTTTCTCTCTCAAACAAGAGAAGAAAACCTAGCACTTAAGCACAATTTTATCTAGGGGCACCAATTGGGAAGGTCACCTATGTGAATGAACTGAGCCTGTAGTTATGTTGCTTTTTTGTTTGTTTGCATGTATCCTTAAATTATCTGGTACCCCTCAAATGATTAATTAAGTGTATCCTCTTGGCTATTTCATCTCTTTGCAGTATAATGAGGAACTTCACTACGTGGAACCTTGCCTGAATGGGACGTTGGTGCAAGCTGACAGGACAAACAAGGAGGTAGGGCCTGCAGCTGGGCAGGTACATCAGAGGTCATGGTGCAGCCTCGTCTCCCTTACAGTGCTTGCTGACAGTAATTCTGTTCTAATTTTTATAAACTCATCATAGTATTGGCCTTTTATTGAGGGCCTTGGAACCCCAGTGTATAGAACATTTATGAAGAGGCACAGATAAAATCATGGCAGTAAAATAATTATGTTGAGTTCGGAAGCTCAATAGTTCCTAAATAATTGCATCGGTTTACTTTTTTCTTATTCTATGCACATCCGGTGTTGTGCTTGATACCTGTGTTGACACCATTGGAAGAATATGGCTTTTGCTGAGATTTCAAAGAAAATTGAAACTACTTGCTAAATCTCTTGTTGCTCTTACTATAATTGATCAAATAATTGTTGGGGTAGCTATTGGGGTAACTTGTCTCCCGGGTTAGAAGGTAAGCTTTATGAGCATAGGGATGATATCTGCTCACTGCTCTATATTCAATGCTCTGAGCATTGCCTGCTGCAAAAATATTGTGGAACAAAAGGAAGATGTGTTAAAGGAGGACCTCAGAGTGGGGTAGAAGTTGTCCTTCTAGTTGGAGCATTCTAGGAAAATTCCCAGAATAGATTTCAATAAAATAAATCCTGATTCTCTTTAGCCATATTTATTCTTTATTTTTATTTTTTTGTAGAGAGAGAGCACACAAGTAGAAGAGGGAAGTGCAGAGGGAGAGGGGGAGAGCATCTTAAGCAGGTGCCACGCTCAGTGCAGAGCCTGATGTGGGGCTTGATGTTGCGACCCTGAGATCGTGACCTGAGCCAAAATCAAGACTGAGCCACACAGGCGCCCCTCCCCTTAGCCATCTTTAAATTTGTCAGTACAAAGCACTGCAGCTACCACCATACCACCCCCTACAGGGCCAGGTAACAATCTAGGTTGAAGGTGTGTCTGTGGCTGCAATAATATCACACCTCCTGGGACACAGAGCTGCCATTACTCATATTGTTTTGTTATATCTGCCGTGCAGTGCTGCTCCTCCCCTGGAGAGCAGACTCCCATGAGGTTGGCTGAGGGCAGTGGCAAGGCAGGTTTCTGTGAGGCACTGCCTGTTCTGGGGAGACCCCCTGGCTCAAAGGGGCAGGGAGTGGCATTGGTACTATCTTAGGTACAGATGGTAGAAGCATTTGGATGGGCATCTCTGAGGGAGTGAACAACACAGGATTAGGAAAAATTTATTCCAGCTAGAATACACAGTGAGAAGGAAAAATTATATCAGAGTTAATATGCACACTTCAATTTGAGGGAGAAGAAACACCATAATAAGCTTTATGTTTGGAGGGAGAAAGAAGTACATTGTAGTCCAAAGAACAAGTGTATCTAGAAAATGTTTGTTCATGGTCATTTTGTAGAGTAAGGTAGGAAAGAATGACTTAGATCTCAATTTATCTTTTTAAATAATTTTAAATTATTTAAAACTTATTGCCAGATTTTCCTAGGAACCTTCCCCTTGTTTGACCATTGCCTGGATCTGGATTCCACCCCCTTCCCAATAGCGTAGCATTGAAATGTTCTCCAGAGCCTCAGATAGGTGTCCAGTGATGGTGCCTGCAACATTAAATAGAAAAGATGCTTAAAATGATCAAGACCTCCCTTCAGGCTGCTTCCCAAATAAACAAGGAGCAGTGTGATATTTGGATATCTGAGGTCTTACGAAGGAGAAAATTGTTAGAGAAAGTGGGATGAGCATTTATTTAAAATTGTCTTTGAAATTGTATGGATATTGAAGACTGGAGTGGTTTTGAATGTAAAAATTTATCTGGACATCTGATTCTGCCAATGGGGAGTAGCCACATTCCAATCAGATTCTCCTCCTTACAACTAAAACACCCTGGATGTAAACGAACACACAAGTATAGGAAGACTCTGCAAGGTGAGGTGCCTTAACCTAAAGACACGGAGCTGAGATCCCTGGGTCTCCTTGTTGATTCCCACCATATGTCTGAATGGAGCATTCCAGAAGCCTCCTTCCTGTACCTACAATAGGCAGAGACCAAAAACAATAATTAAAAAAAAAAAATCTAAGAAAAGTCTGACCCTTCTAGCCAAACAGCCAGGAAAGGGATAGCCTCACAACAGAAAACCTTTGTGATAATACCTTTCCTACTCCAGACAAACACCAGTGGAACAATAGACTAACCCTCCACAGTTTCAGCAGGGCTGAATGAGAAATTGACCTTCCATCCCACCCACACCCACTTGGCCCTTATACTACACCTCAGCACAGAGACCTATGGCTAAGAAAAAGATTATATACGATCCGGAGTCTCACAAATGCCCGGAAAACAAAAGAAAACCCCTTGTCATCCCCCAAACCAGGAAAATCACAACACGAATGAGAAAAGACAACAGAAGCCAATATTGACATGAATCAGATGTTGAAATTATAAAATTGCTTCAACAAGCAATTAGGAATTCTCTTGAAACAAATGAAAAAAAAATAGAAAATCTCAGCAAAGAAATAGAAGTTATTAAACAGAGCCAAATGGAAATTATAGAACTGGAAAATACAGTCACCAAAATAGAAACTCACTGGACCAGCTCAATAGTAGAGTGGAGATGACAGAAGATAAAATCAGTAAACGCCAGGACAGATCAATAGAAATTACCCAATTTGAACAGCAGAGAGAAAATAGACTGGAAGAAAATGAACAGGGTCTCAGGGACATGTGGGGCGATAACAGAAGAGCTAACATTCATATCACAAGAGTCCCAGGAGAGGAGTGGGAGAGCAGGACTAGATATATATTTAGAAACATATGGGCTGATAACTTCCTAAAATTAGTGAAAGGCATAAACATACATATTCAAGAGGCTGAGCAGATTCCAAATAGGACAAACCCGAGTCACTCCATGGCAGGGCATATCATAAACATAATTAGACAAGGGGAAAAATAACTTGATAGCAACAGAGAAAAAGGGCACATCGCTTAGATTGCCAATTTGAATGACAGCAGACTTCTCATATGAAATCATGGTGGCCAGAGGAAGTGGCAGAGTATTTTTTAAGTATTGAAAGAAAACAACTGTCAATCCAGTATTCTAAATTCAGTGAAAATGTCCTTAATGAATGAAGGGGTTATAGAGACATTCAGATGAGGGAAAACTACGCAAATTTTTTACCAGCAAATCTACTTGTAAAAAATGGCTAGAGAAGTTCTTTAAATAAAAAGGAAAAAAAACAAAAACAGAAAAAGGCTTGAAACTTCAAAAAGGAAAGAATATCAGAATGGGTAAAAATAGGAGTAGTATAATAGAGTATCCTAATTATCAGATTATTAAGTCACATTGGATAGTTGAAGCAAAAATTATAGCATTGTCTGATGTAGAGCCCACTGTTGCTGAAGAAACAAGCCAATTATATTTTAAAAGTACGGAAGGTAAAAGGACCTAATTAGAAATAAGATTTCCACATCTTGCTGGAAGTGGTAAATGCTGATACCAGTAGACTATGATAAATTCCATACTTACAGTATGGTACCCAGAGCAACCATTAAGAAAACAATGAAAAGATGTATACAGGTATCCCCCACTTTTTTGAACGTTCACTTTACACCACTTTGTTTTTACAAAAGACTGACATTAGCACCTGTTTTTGCTAACTGAAAGATCGCTGAACAGGATTTTTGCTTTTATGAAAAAAGGCAAAAAGCAAACATAGCATCCAGCATTTGTTTTGCAGTGAGCTGTTATTGAGATGGGGCACACCCTGAGCAGTGATAGCAGCCTTGCCAACTCCTTCCCCAGGAACCACACTCCGCAACATAACATGAAGCCTCCATAGCTTTGAACTGTGTCTGTGAGCATCTGTGCTTTATCTCCATTTATTTTCTGCGTCACTTAGCAAGATGTGTCCTAAGGTATCGGAAAATCCTAGGAGGGATTATTTTTGGGTCTGGGAATGCACAAACATTTTTCCATATAAATTACTGGTAATTGCTTCTTTGCTTTATACCATTTCAGTTTTTGATAAGTTTCATAGGAATGTTCTACTTTCAGATAGCGGGGGGAATGTATTTAACAAGTAATTCATAAGAATGTAAGAAATAAGACACAGAGGAAATGAACAGGAAAAAAAGATAAATTGGCAGACTTAAGCCCTAACATGTCACTAATTATCTTAAATGTAAATGGTCTGAGCAGAGTAATTAAAAGACAGAGATTGGCAAGTGGATTAAAAAAAAAGTCTAACCATATGCTGACTACTAGAATTTCACTTGAAATACAATGACACAGTTATATCAAAAGTAAAAGGATGGGAAAAGATATACTATGCAAACATTATTTTTTTTAAAAAATCAGGAGCGGCTATATCAATATCAGATAAAGTCCTCTTTAGAGCAAAGAAAATTACCATTACTAGAGACAAAGAAGGGCAATACATAGGAATAAAAGAATAAATCCACCAGGAAGACATAACAATGCTAAATGTGTTTGGACCAGACTACAGAGCTTCAAAATACATGAGGCAAAAACTAATAGAACTGGAGTAGAAATAGATAAACCTACAATTATAGTTGGGGACTTGTACACTTCACAGTCAGTAACTAATAGACTACTAAAAAGAAAGTCAGCAAGGTTATAGAAGAACTGAACCACATCATCAACTGATAAGATCTAAATAACACTTATAGGACACTCTACCCAATCACAGCAGAATACACATTCTTTTCAAGCACTCATGGAACATTAACCAAAATAAAGAATATTCGGGGTCAAAATACAAACCTTAATAACTTAAACAGAGTTGTGAAATCATACAGAGCATGTTTTCTGTTGATAATGGAATCAAACTAGAAATCAGTAACAGAAAGACAACAGAAAAATCTCCAAACACTTAGAAATTAAGTATACTACTAAATAATGCATGGGCCAAGAGGAAGTCTTGAACGAAATTTTAAAAATATTTTAAAAATATAAAACTGAGAGAAGATGAAAAGACAATATATCAAAATATGTGGGACAAAGCCATCACAGTGTTGAGGTGGAAAGTTATAGCACTAAATGCTTATATTAAAAAGAGGGAAGCCTCAAATTCATGATCTAACTTCCTACCACAAGAAATTAGAAGAAGGAAAGGAAAATAAACCCATAGCAAACAGAAGGAAGGAAATAATAAAGAGCAGAAATCAGTTAAATTGAAGCAGGAAAACCACAAATGGCACCAAAACCTGGTTCTTTCAAAAAATTTATTAATAAAACTAATAAATCTCTAGAAAGACTGACCTAAATAAAAGGAGAGGAATCACAAATCATCAACATCAGGCATGAAACCAAATAATACTACAAAACTGCAGTCATTAAAAGGATAATAGGGGAATATTACAAACAACTTTACACTCATAAATTTGACAACTTAGAAGAAATAAAACAAATCCTTAAAAACTATAAGCTACCAAAATCCAACCAAGATGAAATAGATAAACTGAATAGTCCTATAAATATTAAAGATGTCGAATTCATAATTTAAAAGTTCCAAAAATAAATCTCAAGTCCCAGATGGTTTCACTGGACAATTCTTCTAAACATTTAAAGAAGAATTAATACGAATTTTACAGAATCTTTTTTTATTTATATTTACAGAAAAATATTTACAGAAAAATATTTACAGAAAAATAGAAGAGGAGGGAAATCCCTCCAACTAATTTTATGAGGCTAGTGGTTCCCCGATAAACCATACAAAAATAGTACAGAAGAAGAAACCTATACTTACCTGGCAGGGAAGGCACCATGATGAGAAAAAGAAACCATAACCCTCATGAAGGTCCTCATGAGGAGCCTTACAGCAAGAGTCCTCAACAAAATTTTAGCACATCAAATCTAACAATATATATCTATTTCTACAGAATAATACAACACCACAAAGTAGGATTTATTCCAGATATGCAAGGCTGGCTTGACATTGGTGTCGAATCAATCAATGTAATTCACCATATCAACAGGCTAAAGATGAAAAATCATATGATCATAGCAGTTAACTCAGAAAAAGCATTTGATAAAATCCAACATACATTCATGGTTTAAAAAAAAAAACCTCGGCAAAATAGGAACAGAAGTAACCTCCCTAAATTGGTAAAGACCATCTACAAAAACCTACAGCTAATATCAAACTTAACAGTAAAGATTTGAAAACCTTTCCTCTTACGATTGGAAACATGTAAGCATGTCCACACTCACCACTCTTGTTCAACATAGTGTTGTAAGTTCTAGAGAGTGCAATAAAACTGAGAAAAGAAATAAATAGCATACAGTTCAGAAAAGAAGGAATTAAACTCTCCCTATTTTCAGATGATATGATTTTATGTGTAGAAAATTCCCAAGACTCTACCAAAAAGCAAAACCTGAACTAATTAGTGAGTTAGGCAAAGTCACATCTACAAGATCAATACACAAAAGCCAATCGGTTTTCTCTATAATAACAATAAACCCATGGAAACAGAAATTTAAAAACCATTACCATTTATAATTGCTCCAAAGAAATAAACTTAATAAAACATGTACAGGTTCTATGTGATGAAAATTACAAAATGCTCCTGAAAGAAAGCAAAGGAGGCCTAAATAAATGGAAGGACTTACCATGTTCATGGATGGAAAGACTCAACATAGTCAAGATGTTAATTCTTGTCTAATTGATCTATAAGTTTAATGCAATTCCTATCAATTCCAGGAAGGTTTTTGTAGATATAGACAAGGGTATTCTAAAATTTACATAGGCACAGGACCTAGAATAGTAAAATCACGTGAAAAGGAAGAATAAAAGTAGGAGGAATCAATTTACCCTATTTAAGACCTGTTATATAGTTAAAGTAATCAAGACAGTGTGGTATTGATGGAGGAGTAAGCATATAGATCAGTGGAATAGAAGAAAAGAACACAGAAATATACCCACACAAATATGCCCAACTGATTTTTGACACGGATGCAAAAACAATTCAATGGAGGAAGAATACCCTTTTCAAAAAATGGTGCTGGAGCAATTGAACACCCATAAACAAAAAAACAAACAAACAAAACTTACCTTGACCCAAACCTCCCCACTTAAACAAAATTTACCTCAAATGGGTCAAAGACTTAAATATAAAGTGGACAACTTTGACACTCTTGAAAAAACATAGGAAAAAATCTTTAGAATCTAGGGCTAAACAGAGTTCTTAGGCTTGATAGCAAAAGCACAATCCATAAAAGGGAAATTTGATAAAATAGGTCTCATTAACATCAGGGAAAAAAAACAAACCAAAAACCTTCTGCCATGTGAAAGACCCTGATAAAAGGATGAATAGATATGTGGCTTGCAAATATCTTCTCCCAAGTTATATTTGCAAGCCATATATCTGATAAAGCATGAGTATACAGAGAATATATAAATGACTCAAACTCAACAGCAAAAACAAACAATCCTATTAGAAAATGGTCAAAACACATGAAGAGACATTTTACTGAAGAGGGTAGACAGATGGCAAGTAAGTACATTCAACAGCCTTAGCTAGGGAAATGCAAATGAAAACCCCAATGAGATATTACTACACACCTATCAGAAAGGCTAGGATTAAAAAAAAAAAAAGAAGGAAAGAACACCAAATGTTGGTAAGGACATGGAGAAATTGGGCTGATGGGCATGCAAGACAGTATAGCCATTCTAGAAAACATTTGGTAGTTTCTTATAAAACCATACATGCAATTATTTTGTGTTCCAGCAATCACACCCTTGGCCATTTATCACAGAGAAATGAAAACTTAAGTTCACACAAAAACCTGTGTGCAAATGTTCATAGCAGCTTTGATTCACTGTAGCCCCAGACTGGAAACCACCCAGATATTCTTCAGGAGGTGAAAGGTTAAACAAACTGATATATCCATACCACAGAATGAGTCTTTGAATATTTGGGGAATTACCTTGAGTAAAAAAAAAACAACAAAAAAAACCAATCCCTAAATAATATATACTGCATGATTTCATTCATATACTGTTCTTGAAATGATAAAATTATAGAAATGGAGAGTAGATTAGTGGTGGCCAGGGGTGAGGGGTTATAGAAGGGCAGCCGGAGGGATCCTTGTGGTGGTAGAAGCATTCTGTAACTTGGCTGTATCAGTGTTGATATCCCCGTGCTGTTGTTTTGCAAGATTAATTGGAGAATGCTGGGTAAAGGATATGTGGTGTTTCTGTGTTATTCTGACAACTGCATGTGGATCTATAATTACCTTAAAATGAGAGTTGAATTAAAAATAATCTGAAGTCTATGAGGAAATATTTAAAAGGGACTTTATCAAATCAGTGTGAATCAAATTTAGGTTGTTTAATTATCTTTTATTTTTTTATTATTTTTTTTTTAAATTTTATTTATTTATTTGAGAGAGAGAGAGAGAATGAGAGATAGAGAGTATGAGAGGGAAGAGGGTCAGAGGGAGAAGCAGACCCCCTGCTGAGCAGGGAGTCTGATGTGGGACTCGATCCCGGGACTCCAGGATCATGACCTGAGCCGAAGGCAGTCGCTTAACCAACTGAGCCACCCAGGCGCCCTGTTTAATTATCTTTTAAAAAGTACTGACTATAGTTCAGTTTCTGATAGCAAGAGGTTTCAGTGTTCTTACCTTATAGGCCTTTTTAAAAGATTTTATTTATTTATTGGAGAGAGAGAGAGCAGGGGGAGGAGCAGAGGGAGAGGGACAAGCAGACTCCACGCTGAGTGCCAGGACCACACAGGGCTCTATCTCAGGACGCAGAGATCATGAACCGAGCAGAAACCAAGTGTCAGTTGCTTAACCAACTGAGCCACTCAGGTGCCTCTTATGGGGCTTTTTATTTGGAAAAGATCTCAGAAGACAAAGCAGTTATTTTTCATTAAAACATTGAGACATTTTAAAAACCAAGGTGTGCTCCTTTGGCTATTTTGAACCAAAGTCCACGTTTATCATCAAATTGATGTTAGACCAGTGTACATTTAGGACTCAGTGTCATGTGACAAAGACTAGTGAATTCATATAAAGCAAAATGCATCAGCATGTACGTCAGCTCACCTAACTGCAAAGTCAGGTGGAAAGACTGTATCCATCACACCTTAAACGTGATGTCAGGGGTCATCCCCTTCTCCCGGCTGCCTCCCCTATGTGTCTTCTGCAGACCTCAATGGATTCTGCTAGGGCCAGATGCCCATTCTGGATCCATAACTGCATCTAAAGTGTGTGGAGCAGCCCAGCCAGCAGCCTGGGCCAGGTGTTTGTAACTGTGGCCGGGAGGCAGGCCTGTGTTGGAAGAGCTGCTTGGTATTTCTGAAGGAAAAGACTCTGGGTAACCAGGCCAGTGCCTGTGAGGGAGATGCTCCGTAGAAGCATACATGCATGAAGGAAGGAATAGATGAGCCACCTGGGGGAGGAGTCTGGTTGAAAATCAAATTTTCTTTTTTGTTTGTTTCAGTAGAAGATCCCCAAAACATTAAAAACAAAAGTGGGAAGCTCATTACATTTTTTTATTATGTTAATCACCATACATTACATCATTAGTTTTTGATGTAGTGTTCCATGACTCAGTGTTTGCGTATAACAGCCAGCTCATTACATTTTAATATAACTAGAACACTCCGAATTAGATTGTGGATGAAATGATCAGATTCCAGGGTTGGCTGTCCTCATGAGTTGAGGCGAAATCCTGTGAATGGCAGCGTGGAAATCATTTTCTCATGTTGTCTGTGAAATGGGGAATGGGGGATTGTAACCTTCTGTACAAACCTTTATAGAACTGGCAGAGTGCATAGTGACACTAGCCTTCCCCCTCTGCGCTCAATAATTCTGACTGCGGTATGCCCGATCCTTTGGGAGCCTTCATCCTTCACTCAAAATTATCCATGTGTATCCTGACAAGTTCTCATGACAGCCAAATAACGGAGATCCTTTCGTACCCAGCCCTTTTCATCTCGTGACGGTTTCCCTGGTGGCTGCCGTAATGTTACTTCCAGTTAATGAAAGGGCTTCTGGAAAGTGACAATGGGGATTATTATGCCATGTACCTTTAGTTCAGTGATATCAAACTCTGGTTTTATAATATTCTGGTGACCTCCTGAAAAATAAGAGATAATTTTAAGTAAAACAGTATTTGATAAAATTCATTTAAAAAACTTGAAAACAGGATTGGGGGCATCTCAGTGAGTCGTGAACTAGAAGAAAAGGTTAGGGTAAAAATGCTGGCCTCAGTCACACTAGATTGTCCTGGTTCAAAGATTTCCTGTGATTTCCTTGAAATAGCCTATGACACATCATTCCTGAGCAAGTGATCTCCAGGTTCTAAGTTTTTGTTTTTGTCTTTTCAAGGTATTGTTTACTGTCTGGAGAGAATTTTACTTTGTTGCTTTATGTACCAGATAACTGACATTATTATTTTTTTCTTTAAGGATAAAGGAACCATAACAAATCGGGTGAGCCTGGAGCTCAAATATAGAATTCAAATGAGTAAACTCTCATCCTAATCTACTTCAGACCTTCTGAACCATTCATCAGACCTAAAAATGAACCTCCTGTGGTCTCTCTGGGGGGAGGGAGGAAGGAGAGTGATATGTTTTTTCTCTGGTTTTATAATCGATGTTCTGAAGTCCACTGAATTTCATGACTCTGTTTAAGATTCTTGTGCTAATATTGGTTGCAAAATCAACCAATCTTGGAAACCCATGGAACTCTCATCTTCCTTGGCAGTTTCAATCTTTTCCTGTGGGATCAAGAGACATTGAACCTCTGTGAATTGACAGAAGTACACATCAGAATTTCTGGGTTTTCCACAGTACTGTTTTTTTCTAGCCTGAGTTCGGTTAAAAGAGGCACCCTAGATTCTAAAACTTGCCACCCATGGTGTTATGGGCATCCAGTGTACATACCAATGATATGGAAGTAAGAGGTATGTTATGAACTATGAGCAAAAAGTAGCCCTGTGCACATCACTGAGTGGTGGCTGCCCACACACCGAGAGAACAAACACCAACCCACTTTTATTCAACTCAAAACTAATAAAAGGTAGTAAGAATTGCATTGCTTTTAAAATGTCATGAGTACTTTAAAAATAACTCACATAGACTTATTTCACTTAGCATAATCTCCTCCAGTCCCATCCATGTTGATGTAAAATTTGGGTATTCATCCTTTCTGATGGCTGAGTAATATTCCATTGTATATATGGACCACACCTTCTTTATTTCTTTATCCATTCATCTGTTGAAGGGCATCTTGGCTCTTTCCACAGTTTGGCTATGGCCGACATTGCTGCTATGAACATTGGGGTGCATATGGCCCTTCTTTTCACTACATCTGTGTCTTTGGGGTAAATACCCAGTAGTGCAATCGCTGGGTCATAGGGTAGCTCTATTTTAATTTTTTGAGGAAACTCCACACTGTTTTCCAAAGTGGCTGTACCAACTTGCATTCCCATCAACAGTGTAAGAGGGTTCGGTTCCCCTTTCTCCACAACCTCTCCAACATTCGTTGTTTCTTGCCTTATCAATTTTTGCCATTCTAACTGGTGTAAGGTGGTATCTCAGTGTGGTTCTGATTTGAATTTCCCTGATGGCTAATGATGATGAACATTTTTCATGTGTCTGTTAGCCATTTGTATGTCTTCTTCGGAGAAGTGTCTGTTCATGTCTTCTGCCCATTTTTTGACTTGATTATTTGTTTTTGGGTGTTGAGTTTCAGAAGTTCTTTATAGATCTTGGATACCAGCCCTTTGTCTGTAGTGTCATTTGCAAATATCTTCTCCCATTCTGTGGGTTGCTTCTTTGTTTTGTTGGCTGTTTCTTTTGCTGTGCAGAAACTTTTTATCTTGATGAGGTCCCAAAAGTTCATTTTTGCTTTTGTTTCACTAGCCTTTGGAGATTATGCTAAGTGAAATAAGTCAAGCAGAGAAAGTCAATTATCCTATGATTTCACTTATCTGTGGAACATAAGGAATACCATGGAGGACATTAGGAGAAGGAAGGGAAAAATGGGGGGGGGAATCGGAGGGAGAGATGAACCATGAGAGACTATGGACTCTGAGAAACAAACTGAGGGTTTTGGAGGGGAGGGGGGTGGGGGGGATGGGTTAGCCCCGTGATGGGTATTAAGAAGGGCACGTACTGCATGGAGCACTGGGTGTTATTCAAAAACAATGAATTGTGGATCACTACATCAAAAACTAATGATGTAGTGTATGGTGACTAACATAACATAATAAAATAAAATTAAAAAAAAAACCTCACATAGAAAAAAATTTGGAACCACCTAAATGTAAATAAATTTTTCTAGATCCAGTATAACTTCACACCATGCAACATTAAACAAGAATAAGGTATGTTTATGTATCTTACCATGAAAGAGTAACAGGGGTGTATAATTAGATTAATTATAGACATGATGTTCTACAGCAGATTTCTAGAACTTATTCACTTGCTTTTTTTTAAAATTTTATTATGTTATGTTAGTCACCATACGATACATCATTAGTTTTTGATGTGTGATCCACGATCCATTGTTTTCATATAACACCCAGTGCTCCACTTGCATAACTGAAACTTTATACCCATTGAATAGCAAATGTCTACACTGAGCCCCTTTTGCAATCAGAAATAAAATATTTTTAATAGTTTCTTATTCTTGAAATTCATGCAGATGTTTTACCAAAAAAAAAAAAAGTATTTCTGTAGGTCTAAGAATACTAACCCAATTGTTTTCCTGTGGTTGTGAGAATGTCCCTTCTGCTAATTTCCAGATACGTTTTTCTGAAGAAAAAAAAATCAGAAAATGGACTGATTCCTGCTTATCAAGGGGGAGAGATATAGCCATATTTTAAATCCATATCACCTTGTGGGTTTACATGAATTAGAATACTGTTACTAATTTTCCCAATTCCTTGTGTAGTAGCTCTGTAGAGTTAAAGTTATCAAAATGATGATCTAGGGACTGTTTCTAGAGGAAATGTGTGCTAGAAATCATGTTCAAAAATGCTTATTATTTCCCCCTTTGTATTTTATTATATATTTATGTTATTTGATAAAATTCACTTGTTTGAAAATACCCAAACTACTACTACATAGTTTGGGTTAAAACCATTAATATATATAGTACAAAAATTTTTTTAAATTTTATTTTATTATGTTATGTTAGTCACCATACAATACATCATTACTTTTTGATGTAGTGTTCCACGATTCATTGTTTTCATATAACACCCAGTGCTCCATGCAGTATGTGCCCTCCTTAATACCCATCACTGGGCTAACCCATCCCCCTCACTCCCCTCCCCTCTAAAACCCTCAGTTTGTTTCTCGGAGGCCATAGTCTCTCATGGTTCGTCTCCCCCTCTGATTCCCCCCCTTCATTTTTCCCTTCCTTCTCCTAATGCCCTCTGTGCTATTCCTTATGATCCACAAATAAGTGAAACCATATAATTGACTTTCTCTGCTTGACTTATTTCACTTAGCATCATCTCCTCCAGTCCCATCCATGTTGATGCAAAAGTTGTAAAAATCATCCTTTCTGATGGCTGAGTATTAGTCCATTGTATATATGGATCTACTGACAAATTTCCAAAAATTTTTTTGTTAATCTCCACTGCAGTATAGTGTGCTGATGGTGAGTTTCTTGTATGAGTCTAGATCAGGGGTCAGCAAACGTTTTTGTTAAGGGCCAGATAGTAAATATTTTAGGCTTTGTGGGCCACGCAGGCTCTGCTGTAACTACTCAACTTTTACACTGTGTCACGAACGTAGCCTAGGCAATACATAATTAAGGTGGGCAAGGCTGTGTTCCAATAAAACTTTATTTATAAAAAGTGGCTGAGGTTCATATGGCTCACAGGCTATAGTTTGCTGGTCACTGGTCTAGGCTGTGGACAAGACTAGAAGGACAAGTTTGTTATTAAATAAAGAACATACATTATAGTCAGGTTAAAATTTTTCTGAAACAGCCACACAGAAATTGGTATTTGAGAGCTAGAGTAGATCCTGTCATATTCCTTCACTCTTCTCATTTAACTTTTATGGTAAATGAGGGTTTGGGCAGATCTGAACCTTAGACTGATTTTTTTTTACTTCGAATAGACTAGCCACTGATTTCTGATTTCCCAGTTCTACGTGAGCTGAGAACTACTTAAGGGCAAAAAGATGTGGCTGTATGTTGTAATGTTGTAAATAGTGGTGGCGGATATGAAAAAATAGTACCATCAATAATACAGTATTTTACAACTCAGAAAATACTTCTCATTTGATTCTCATGGTTATTTCCACTGTTATTCCCAACTTGCACATCTGGAGTCCTGGGCCCAGATGCATACAGTCAGCTGAGTGGGCAGAGGAATGAGAGACGGAGAGGCAGAGACAGTGTGAATGACTTATGCAGGTACATGCAATCAGTGCATGCAGAATCCCATCACTAGTACCCTTCTTATGTTCCAGATCCTTCCACTCCCCTCGCTATCTAAGCAGGTAGGGTCACTTCCTCACTCGGCTCAACACTACGTCATTCTATTATAGTCTTGCCATGGAGAGGAAGGCTAATTCAGATATAGGTTTTAAAAGAATGCCATTGACTACAATGTGTTGGGGGTGTCTGTGTGATGGGATACCCTTACTCAGCTGCAGTGTCCTCCCTAATACAAAGGGCTGAACCACATGTCTGTGAACAATAATCCAGACATTTGTCCACCATTTTCTCTCCCCACGAGTCCTTTGAGTTCTTTATCTTGAACTTCTCTGTGGGTGCACATGGCGGGTCTGCTGCAAGCTGTGTGTGTGTGTGTGTGTGTGTGTGTGTGTGTGTGTGTGTGTGTGTCTGGTCCTCTTGGCTCTACCACTTGGCTAAGGAGGTGACTATTGAAGCAAAATGCTGTCCTGTGGTTGCTTGGTGGTGGTGAGCTGGTGGTTGGGCTCCTGCCATTTTCCCCAGCGCCTAGCTAGGAAACACTATGGAGACTACCTTTTATTTACTCTGTCCTCTAGTGCCCATGCCTTGATTTGCCCTGTGACAGCTGTTCAGGCCCCAGTAGCCTTGCCCGTGTTTCATCTTAGCATCCAATCAAAAACACAGATGGCCACCCTCTTTCCAAGGCTTCCTCTCTAGTGCCTTGTCTTGATGTCTCAAGTTCTGTGGGGCTTTGGGGTGACACAGATAAACAAGGATCAAACCCTGAGACCACAGGGGGTAGTTTCCCAGATACACTCAGATATCTTATCATAAATGTTCACACCTCATTCACCCAGAGAACACAGATCCATTCACTACTTAGACTCCAGTGGGGAGCAGAGCTACATACCCTATATGGGGCCCCTTCAACTCTCAGAGACTCTTACTTGACACACAGTTTTAACCAATGTGAGTATTAGCCAACACTGAAGGGAAAGCAATTGGGTGGGGAGGGCAGGGCAAGCAGAACTGTCTGGAGACACTTTACTCTCTCAGCATTGTCCATCCTAGGCATGGTTCCCACTTTTATCCAGATGCCCAAAACGTAAACCTGCAAGTCCTGCTATGTACCTTCCTGTCTCCAAACCCTACTGATTCTTCTTCTTCAAGTCTCCAGGCTCTCTCACACCTCTGCTCCAGATGCCTCTCCTGGTCCCATGCCCCATCATCACCATCTTCCTCTGCATCCCAGCAGAGGCCTCCAGACAGAGTTTCCTGCCTGAGGTCCTGCTCCACAGCACATCTGCTTTCTGCACTGAAGGCAGGGTCCTGGCAAAGCATAGTGCTGCTCTGTGCCTTCCCTGCTTACCTTCTTTCATTGCCTCCCTGTTGCTCATGGGATAAGGGTAAACTCCCTATTAAAAACTAGGAGGCATATGTCCCCCTAGTTAGTATTAAGGGCCAGATAGTAAATATCTGCCCCACTGGGGCCGTCCCCGTATATGCCTACTGTCAGGGTCTAATTGGTAAGAAGTATCCCAACTTGGATGATTGCATTATTAGGTTTATCTATCTGTTTATTTATGTGCTCTCATCTCTTGCTGTTATGGCCTTTTCCCCCAACCCCTATTCTCTGTTATCTCTCTCTCTCCCTCCCTCCTTCTTTCTTTCCTGATCCAGCCATGTTGAAATCCCTCTATTCTTGACGCCATTGTGTGCCCTCTTAGAACCAGGCCTTTACATAGGTTCTGTTTCTCCTGTCTGGGACATACTGCTCTCCTCTCCTGCACTCCCTTTGCCCAGTGAACTGGTTTTCATCCTCTGATCCCAGATAAAATACCATTGCCTTTAGAACACCTTCCTTCCGCCCCACAAGAGGGCTCAGTGCCCCTGTGGTTTCTCCACAAGGCTGTGTGGTGACCTGCCTTCTCTCTGCCCTCCCCATTGGCCAGGGCCTCCTGGATGTCATACTCTTCCTGTTCCCAGCTCATCCAGGCAGGAACAGGCCGGCCCTAAAAGGGCACCACTGAAGGAAAGAAGGAGCAAACCAGATCAAGTCAGTCTCTGGGTCAAAACCCTCTCATGGTCTCTTCCTGCAACGAGAATGAGAGAACACAGGCCTTGGGGGATCCTGCCTTCTGGACACACAGGGTCTCCTGTCCCCTTCTTTGCCTGTACTCCACCTAGGGCTCCTTCCCACCAGCTCTTCCTCCTGGAAGAAGGAGGCATGCTCCTTCATTTCTGTTAGATCTCAGCCCAAAGGTCTCCTTCCCTGACCCCCTCCTCCATGCTCCTCTGCCTCAACTCTTGCAGCTCTTGTGACAGATATTTCTTTCTGTTTCATTTACTTGTTCATTTATTTGCCTATCTCTTACCCACCTTTACCACAACCTCAAAGTTTGCTCTGTAGCCTCTCACGCTCTGCATTTTATCTAAGAGCCCCATCTCTTAGAAGGCTCTCAGGCCCAAGAAAGCTGCTCGGATGTTACGAAGTATGTGAGTGAAGGGATTTCTCATCTGCTATCATTTAAAATGGAGCCTCGGGGCACTGGGTGGCTCAGTTCGTTAAGCGTCTGCCTTCAGCTCGGGTCATGATCCCCAGGGTCCTGGGATTGAGCGCCCCATCGGGCTCCCTGCTCCGCGGGAAGCCTGCTTCTCCCTCTCCCACTTCCCCTGCTTGTGTTCCCTCTCTCGCTGTGCCTCTCTCTGTCAAATAAATAAATAAAATCTTTAAAAATAAAATAAAATAAAATAAAATGGAGCCTCAAGGGGCACCTGAATGGCACAGTGAGTTAAGTGTCTGACTCTTGGTTTTGGCTCAGGTTATGATCTTCGGGTCCTGGGATTGAGCCCCACATCAGACTCCGCACTTAGCATGGAGTCTGCTTGGGACTTTCTCTCCCTCTGCCCCTCCCCCACTTCTCAAATAAATAAATAAATCCTTAAAAATAAAATGAAATAAAATAGAGCCTCAAGTCTTCAGTAAAAGGAAAAGCTAGAAATAGGCAAACTGACATTTGAAAATGGGAGCTGACAGCCTGATATTTGTGTGTGGAGTGAGGGGGGACCAAAAACCATTCAGGTACACAGGCAGACACTTGGGGCACCAGGAATTTGGGGAAAAGTGATAGCAATGTACGTATATCCAATAGTGTTACTGTGTGGCCTGGCGATTTGTCACTGGGATGAGTTTCAATTACCCTCAGTAGTCTCTATTTTGGAGAGAGGAGGTAATTTTAATGAGTGGTGGTTAAGAACTAGGTGAATGTGGCTGTGTGTCCTGGCCACAGGACCAGCTGTGGGGCAGGTTGTCACCTCTGAAGGCTACCCTTTCCTAGCCACAGAATCAGTGGTACCTTTCCTTCCTACACCTGTCACCCCAAATGGTTGACATATAGGAAGAGTGTATGAAGGATAAACTGCACTTTCCAGAATAAACCACTTTCCGGATCATCTTTCTTAGAGGAACCAGCCTTCTGCATCAGGTTCTCACATGCATAAATGACCTCCAAGCCACCCACCCTTTGACATTTCTAATGGCAGCATCCCCTAAGCTAGAGTGTGCCGTCCGTGATTTCACAAATATTTAGTTAACCATGATGGGAATTTTGCCTTAGAATGTGACACAGAAATAGGCCGAAGTTGGAGGCTCCACAGGTTTTTGACCATTAGTAGTAAATATAACAATCTTTGAGTAAAATGTGACTAAATATCTAGCCCACACTGTAGACCACTCCAGAGATGTGTTTGAATAATACTATGGGTGACTGTGGTCAAGAGGCTAGGGTTTTGGCTGGCATCAAATGTCCGAGAAATTCCTGTCTTACACGCAAATCCATGTGATTTTTTTATGACAGGTGGATAGGAAGATATAAAAGAAAGTGCAACGGGCAAGAGGTCCCACTGTGCATTTTAACATCCTGCCCTAACAAGTGGCTCGCTGGTGCAGCCATCTTGGCTCCTCTCTTGATAACTGGCTAAAACATCGCAAGTGTGATCAAGATAATGGGAGCGCAGTCATGCCTCCCTCACGCTTATGACTCCTTACTTTCTAAAATCTCATCTTATTTCTTCTTTCATTTGGTCATCACTGACTCTATGGGAGGGGAAATCACACCCTCAAATCTCATTTTTTTTTTTTTATTGGATGAAATGAATCCTGGCAGCCTTGCTCAGAATAAAAAGCTATTAGGAGAAACCATCTGATATTGCTATTTTTGTAGATCAAAACATGGTTGAATGTTAGCTATTTCCTGGGAGTGCAGCCTGATAGTTCAGTGTTTCTCTGCCAGTCCTTGTTGATTGGAGGTGACCTCAGATGTGACCCATTAGCCCATGTGCTCCCAACTTGGTTGTATTGCACATTCAATTAATATCACTATTAATTACACTAATTAACTGCAGGAACCTACAAGGACGTAAAGTAATTCATTAATAATTTGAAAAACCAACATGGCCGGCAAAACAATGGGCTTTCATGGGAAAATTGCCCCATCGGTGTGGGAAAGCAGCTCTGTGGTCTGCCCTCGCTCTTCAGTGATTTCTGGGGGAGGGGAGCAAACCTGTTGCTTTTGCCAAACCTGGTTAAAATGAGCTATGAGGCATCACTGAGGGTTTTGACGCCACGTGACTGTACCCCATGCTCATTTCTTAGGTCTGGGTCTGGAGGCAGTGTGAGCATTAACTGGCCCGCCCGCCGCATGGGCAGAGCCTGGGGAGGACCATCTCAATGCCAGGCCCAGACGCTCTGCTCTGTCCACCGAGGGCCTTGGAGGTGTTGGCCACCGGGCATGGGCGCTGCACAGCCCCGGGCTTTGCAGTTTTTAGTTGATCCAAACAGTTGAGGATCACCTGGATCTGAATGCATTTCCTGGGCAGAAGCTGCTGTTTGACCTGAACCCTGCAAGCTCTGCATTTTCAAGCCTTTGTGGGATACAGCCTGTCACCTCCCGGGAGAGGAGAGGAGATGCGATCAGATGGCACACTGGGATAGAGGGCCTACAAATAAGGGAAGGAACCTCTCTCTGCCTTGCTCCGTCCCACCTGAGCCCACTGAGCTTCCGTCCTTGGGTCCTGTCACTACTCCAGGAGCTGTCTCTTCTCCATGAAACACACTCACTGCACAAAGCAGAAGGCATTTCCACTTGGGTCACCACCTCTTCCATATCTTTACAGAGAGATGTTCTTCTATTGGTAATACTTGCAAGGTTTGCCTTAAGTCTAGCAGCTTGCTTGGATACTTGCTGCGAGCTCTTGCTGGGTTGCGCTGGATTGACCTCATTTAGCAGCTAACTGGGTCTTCCAGGGGAGCATCCAGCACAGATCAGCGGGCCCTGGTGGGAGCTGGTTTTTTATGATTATTCCACGGGGAGTCAGAAGCCACATGCCTGGCTTTTCCTCAAGGACAGGTTTGTGAAAGTGCAGACTGCCAGGCAACTGAGATAATGGAGTGTGCTGTGAGGCACCCGGGAGAGGGGGAGGGGGCACCTCATAAACGGAACCTCCCGCCGCATTTGTTTCCGGCTTTCTTTGCTCACCTGCTCTCGGAGCCTCCCCTGCGATGGCTTCATTGTGTGTCCATCTAATGAGCCGTGCTTGGAAGCTGCAGGTCTTAGAAGGAGCGGCTCACCAAGTACAGCCCAGACCTGGCATCTGGAGTCTTCCCTGTCATTATACTCCGGAATGCTGCACTTGATCTTCCTACTCCTACGTTTTCCTACGTCTGATGCATTGTCACTGATAATCAAATGGATGTCTGTCTGTTTATTTTGGTGACTCCCGGGTCATGTGCCCAAAGTCTGGCACTTGGAATTGTGTTAGCTAACCAACTCCACACACTCCACACACTCACCACGTTTGCATCGTTGGCTAAAAGCATTTTGACTTAAAATATTTTCTAAATTTCCATTCTGGTCTTGGAGGTAGTGGATGATCAGAACTTGGAAGCTGGCCCTAAGAGTCTCATGCATAGATTTCTGAGTCACCCCAAATCTTCTAGATCAGAACCTTTCAGCCTGGAGCCCCAGGATGTTTTTAAAACAAGTATCCAGGGGTGCCTGGGTGGCTCAGTCAGTTAAGCATCTGCCTTTGGCTCAGGTCATGATCTCGGGGTCTTGGGATCGAGTCCTGAGTCGGGCTCCCTGCTCAGTGGGGAGTCTGCTTCTCCCTCTCCCTTTGTCCCTCCCCCTACTCGTGCTCTGTCTCTCTCTCAAATTAATAATAATAAATAAATATCTTAAAAAAAAAAAACAAGTTTCCAGGGAATTCTGTTATAGTCAGTCCACAAACCTACCATTAGATATCGGTGGGATCTAGTATGACCCCAAATCTCTTGCTCCGGTCACTCTACAGAAACTAGCAATTCTGCCTGGATCTGTTTGAATATAGGAGTTTCATGAGCACACACACACCTTCTGATCTCTCGTTGGTCATTGCCGATCCAAGTTTTGGAGCCTCATTTAAATGTATGACTCATTTTTGGAGTTAAAATTGTTAAATATTTTCATGGCTATGAGTTGCTTTCTAAATCTCTTCCTTTTTTACTGATGTTCAACATCAGTTAATTTTAATGGTCAGCACATCAAACTTATAGTCGTGAAGGACTCTGTGAGCAGTTCTCAGTTAAGGAAAAAATGCTGTATTCTTATTTTAGCCTTTCAGGACATTGGGAAATAAACCCAGGCATTGGTCAACATGGGTGGCCTTTATGTAGGACAGAGATTCCATGAATGGATACAGTCTTCTAACACAATGTCAGGTTTCTGTCCCTCTGTCTGCCCCAAGCCACAGCTGTCATCAGGACTGGCTACATAATTTGCAGCCCTGGTAAAAAGAAAATGTAGGGCCCCTTGTTCAACATTAAAAATTTCAAGACAGTGACAAAAGAGCATTAAACCAAGAACCGGGCTCCTCTACGGATGGGTCCCTCTGTTAAGACCAACCCTGGGATTGATCTCAAATGTATTAGCTCTGAAAATCAATATTTCCTTTTTTCTACCCGTTCATATGATGCCTTCGAGAGAGCATTTATGTAAAAAAATGTCTTGAGTTATTATAGAGATTTCGGAGGTAGACAGGCTGAGTCTTAGGGTTGTGTCTGTATTATTGTTTTAGCCAGTATGACACTTGTGTCCACTTCACTTGCAGTCATATGAAAGTTCATCTGGCCACTAGAGGAGGCAACTCTTCTACCCATGCCCTGGAAGGGACCCAGATTGGGACCCTTTATAAAACACCAGCCCCATAACCTGGGATTTGAAGCGGCGCAGTGTCTGGGGTTGTTTATACATTGCTGTTGTCTGAAGTTGAAGGTGTTTGTGGGTGGTCCCCCTTTGTTCCCTGTCACTATCAACAAACGTGTGTAAGGAAGAAATAACCGGATGAGGGCAGACTTCAGTCAGCTCTGCCTTAATTGGCGAGTCGGCTCCATTTGCAGCACAGGCAGAATGAATTAGGGAGCTGGCCCTGCCGCCCCCCAGGCCCTCAGAGCTCCCGCGGGTGTCTCCTCCCCCGAGGAAGAGGCACTATCCCTGCTCCCTCCTAAACAAGACTCCAGGGCTGCTGGTTTCCTGACTGTGTTCAGTTCGTTTATTTTCTGAGAATTCCTCCTACCTGCCAGACTCTCTCTACCGCTCTGTCCAATCTCTTCCTTCCTCCATGTTATCACTGGAGGTCTTCCTGGTTCCCTCCCAGGCAGGCGCCATCTGTCCTTCCACCATCCCCACGGCTCTAGGCCCAGGGTCGGACACCCGGCGGGCACTTGGTAGCATGTCCATTGTTCCGTGGAGCAAGCTGGTGTCACTGGCCACTTGGAAGGTGGCTTTGAGGCCAAGATTCCAAAATATGGAATTGTTCCACAAATACAGACAGGCTGAGAAGAGAGATTCATCCACAGCAGTGAGGCTTTGTCCGTATAATGATGCCTTCACATTATTTATTAATTTTTTTATCATTGATTAGTATACAAAATAATCAAGAACATGAATAAGCAAAAGAGAAAAATTTCAAAGTTTCACTGTAGTCCTAGGATCAAAAAACAAAACCAAACCAAACCTGTAATATTTTTGTGTTTATACTGAGGGTCATCATATCAGGTATATGTGCTTAAAATAAAAAGGTAGATTGTAAGTTCTTTAAGTGTCTTTTAAAATTAACAGTAAGTTGTGATAACCCTTCAGACCCTGAAATAGCCTTCCACAATATTTTATTTATTTTCTATTTAAAAAAAATTTTTTATTGTTATGTTAATCACCATACGTTACATCATTAGTTTTTGATGTAGTGTTCCATGATTCATTGTTTGTGCATAACACCCAGTGCTCCACGCAGAATGTGCCCTCTTTAATACCCATCACCAGGCTAACCCATCTTCCCACCCCCCTTCCCTCTAGAACCCTCAGTTTGTTTTTCAGAGTCCATCGTCTCTCATGGTTCGTCTCCCCCTCCGACTTACTCCCCTTCATTCTTCCCCTCCTGCTATCTTCTTCTTTTTCTTTTTTCTTAACATATGTTGCATTATTTGTTTCAGAAGTACAGATCAGTGATTCAACAGTCTTGCACAATTCACAGCGCTCACCATAGCACATACCCTACCCAATGTCTATCACCCAGCCA